>NC_053391.1:252696783-252770738 GCF_905171765.1 Bufo bufo | reverse complement strand
CATAGCAGAGATTCAGGCTTCATGTCATAGCAGAGGATCAGGCTTCGTGTCACCCATCACTGGAACAGGCCATTGTCAGATATTTTTAGGCCCCGGCACCCAGACAGAGGAGAGAGGTCCCATAGCAGAGATTCAGGCTTCATGTCACCCACCACTGGAACAGGCCATTGTCAGATATTTTTAGGTCCCGGCACCCAGACAGAGGAGAGAGGTCCCATAGCAGAGATTCAGGCTTCATGTCATAGCAGAGAATCAGGCTTCATGTCACCCACCACTGGAACAGGCCATTGTCAGATATTTTTAGGCCCCGGCACCCAGACAGAGGAGAGAGGTCCCATAGCAGAGATTCAGGCTTCATGTCATAGCAGAGAATCAGGCTTCATGTCACCCACCACTGGAACAGGCCATTGTCAGATATTTTTAGGCCCCGGCACCCAGACAGAGGAGAGAGGTCCCATAGCACAGAATCAGGCTTCATGTCATAGAAGAGAATCAGGCTTCATGTCACCCACCACTGGAACAGGCCACTGTGAGATATTTAGGCCCCGGCACCCAGACAGAGAAGAGAGGTCCCATAGCAGAGAATCAGGCATCATGTCATAGCAGAGAATCAGGCTTCATGTCACCCACCACTGGAACAGGCCACTGTCAGATATTTTTAGGCCCCGGCACCCAGACAGAGGAGAGATGTCCCATAGCAGAGAATCAGGCTTCATGTCACCCACCACTGAAACAGGCCATTGTCAGATATTTTTAGGCCCCGGCACCCAGACATAGGCCCCGGCACCCAGACAGAGGAGAGGTTCATTCAACTTTGGGTTGCCCCGCAATATAATGGTAAAATTAAAAAAAGAGGATTGAATGAGGAAGTGCCCTGGAGTACAAGAATATATGGTTAAGGGGAGGTAGTTATAAATGTCTAATCTGCACAAGGGATGGACAGGTCCTGTGGGATCCATGCCTGGTTCATTTTTATGAACGTCAGCTTGTCCACATTGGCTGTAGACAGGCGGCTGCGTTTGTCTGTAATGACGCCCCCTGCCGTGCTGAATACACGTTCAGACAAAACGCTGGCCGCCGGGCAGGCCAGCACCTCCAAGGCATAAAAGGCTAGCTCTGGCCACGTGGACAATTTGGAGACCCAGAAGTTGAATGGGGCCGAACCATCAGTCAGTACGTGGAGGGGTGTGCACACGTACTGTTCCACCATGTTAGTGAAATGCTGCCTCCTGCTAACACGTTCCATATCAGGTGGTGGTGCAGTTAGCTGTGGTGTGGTGCCAAAACTTTTCCACATCTCTGCCATGCTAACCCTTCCCTCAGAGGAGCTGGACGTGACACAGCTGCGTTGGCGAACTCTTGCTCCTCCTCTGCCTTCGCCTTGGGCTTCCACTTGTTCCCCTGTGACATTTGGGAATGCTCTCAGTAGCGCGTCTACCAACGTGCGCTTGTACTCGCACATCTTCCTATCACGCTCCAGTGCAGGAAGTAAGGTGGGCACATTGTCTTTGTACCGAGGATCCAGCAGGGTGGCAATCCAGTAGTCCGCACACGTTAAAATGTGAGCAACTCTGCTGTCATTGCGCAGGCACTGCAGCAAGTAGTCGCTCATGTGTGCCAGGCTGCCCAGAGGTAAGGACAAGCTGTCCTCTGTGGGAGGCGTATCGTCATTGTCCTGCGTTTCCCCCCAGCCACGCACCAGTGATGGGCCCGAGCTGCGTTGGGTGCCACCCCGCTGTGAACATGCTTCATCCCCATCCTCCTCCACCTCCTCCTCATCCTCATCCTCCTAGTCCTCCAGTAGTGGGCCCTGGCTGGCCACATTTGTGCCTGGCATCTGCTGTTGCAAAAAACCTCCCTCTGAGTCACTTCTAAGAGACTGGCCTGAAAGTGCTAAAAATGAACCCTCTTCCTCCTCCTCCTCTTCCTCCTGGGCCACCTCCTCTTCCATCATCGCCCTAAGTGTTTTCTCAAGGAGACATAGAAGTGGTATTGTAACGCTGATAATGGCGTCATCGCCACTGGCCATGTTGGTGGAGTACTCGAAACAGCGCAACAGGGCACACAGGTCTTGCATGGAGGCCCAGTCATTGGTGGTGAAGTGGTGTTGTTCCACAGTGCGACTCACCCGTGCGTGCTGCAGCTGAAACTCCACTATGGCCTGCTGCTGCTCGCACAGTCTGTCCAGCATGTGCAAGGTGGAGTTCCACCTGGTCGGCATGTCGCATATGAGGCGGTGAGCGGGAAGGCCGAAGTTACGCTGTAGCGCAGACAGGCGCAGAGGCAGGATGTGAACGCCGGAAGCACGCACAGACGGCCCGCACTTTATGCAGCAGCTCTGACATGTCGGGGTAGTTGTAAATGAACTTCTGCACCACCAAATTCAGCACATGCGCCAGGCAAGGGATGTGCGTCAAACCGGCTAGTCCCAGAGCTGCGACGAGATTTCGCCCATTATCGCACACCACCAGGCCGGGCTTGAGGCTCACCGGCAGCAACCAGTCATCGGTCTGTTGTTCAATACCCCGCCACAACTCCTGCGCGGTGTGGGGCCTGTCCCCCAAACATATGAGTTTCAGAATGGCCTGCTGATGTTTACCCCGGGCTGTGCTGAAGTTGATGGTGAAGGTGTGTGGCTGACTGGATGAGCAGGTGGAAGAAGAGGAGGAGGAAGCCGAATAGGAGGAGGAGGCTACAGGAGGCAAAGAATGTTGCCCTGCGATCCTTGGCGGCGGAAGGACGTGCGCCAAAGAGCTCTCCGCCTGGGGCCCAGCCGCCACTATATTTACCCAGTGTGCAGTTAGGGAGATATAGCGTCCCTGGCCGTGCTTACTGGTCCACGTATCTTTGGTTACGTGGACCTTGCCACAGATGGCGTTGCGCAGTGCACACTTGATTTTATCGGATACTTGGTTGTGCAGGGAAGGCACGGCTCTCTTGGAGAAGTAGTGGCGGCTGGGAACAGCATACTGTGGGACAGCAAGCGACATGAGCTGTTTGAAGCTGTCTGTGTCCACCAGCCTGAATGACAGCATTTCATAGGCCAGTAGTTTAGAAATGCTGGCATTCAGGGCCAGTGATCGAGGGTGGCTAGGTGGGAATTTACGCTTTCTCTCAAATCTTTGTGAGATGGAGAGCTGAACGCTGCCGTGTGACATGGTGGAGATGCTTGGTGACGGAGGTGGTGGTGTTGGTGGTACATCCTCTGTTTGCTGGGCGGCAGGTGCCAACGTTCCTTCCGAGGCGGAGGAAGAGGCTGAGGCGGCAGCAGCAGAAGAGGTAGCAGGGGGAGCCTGTGTGAGTTCCTTGTTTTTAAGGTGTTTACTCCACTGCAGTTCATGCTTTGCATGCAGATGCCTGGTCATGCAGTTTGTGCTAATTCAGAACGTTAATGCCTCGCTTCAGGCTCTGCATGCACAGCGTGCAAACCACTCGGGTCTTGTCGTCAGCACATTGTTTGAAGAACTGCCATGCCAGGGAACTCCTTGAAGCTGCCTTTGGGGTGCTCGGTCTGGCAAGCGCCCGACTGTATAGGGAGGGTGCTTAGGGACTTATGGTCCTCCTCCCCCCCATTCCCCCTTCAGGACATTCTGGGAGCTGGCCCGGTCATGTAAGGTTTAAGTAGTGGTGGATTAGGACAGCCGTTAAGGGGTTAATTCTGGTGGAACCTCCTTAGACAGGAGGGGGGCGGTGCAGGAATCCTGAAGGTACATATACCCCTCCCCCTGCTCCAGCACTTCCTCTTGCAAGTGGAAGCAAAGATTGTCTCCCTCCCTTTTTGCAGTTATCATGGAGAGGCGGGTCGAGGTGCGCGGTTATGATCAGTTATGGATACTTGGTTATTCTGTGTTTTTTCTATTTCTTCAGATCCCTCGCTGGGAGTCCAGCAGTTTGGATATCGCTACGATGATTTTGGCTTTGGAGAGCTGAAAATTCTGGTTGAGTTTATGAAGTCACAGCTGGCGGCATTTGAGTACAGCAGAGATATGTTGGGAGCAGATGGCGTGCTTGCCCGCTGGGAGTCCAGCTGTGGGCATACTGCTCTGATGATTACTGTTTAACTTGCCTGCTGGGAGTCCAGCGGTGGGCATATCGCTCTGATGATTACGGTTTAACTTGCCCGCTGGGAGTCCAGCGTTTGGCATACTGCTCCGATATTATGGTTTATTAAGGTTTGCCGCTTTAATAAAGAAGCTGTGGCCGATCACCATCCAGCAATAAAATGATACAGTTGTCTGTGTGGTTTGTTATGGGTCAAGGTTGGGTAAAGGGACCAGAGGTGATTAAAGGTGTTTTCCCCCCTTCCCATGTTTCCCTGAATACCGGCAGTCCCAGGTGGAGGTGGCCAGTAGCAGGCAAACTCTCTTGGTGGCGGGTGTTCTGCTTTTGACCCCTGCACCCTCTTTTGCTACGCTGTTGGCTCGGTCTCACCACTGCCTCTTCCTCTGAACTCTGAAAGTCAGTGGCACGACCTTCATTCCATGTGGGGTCTATAACCTCATCGTCCCCTGCGTCGTCTTCCACCCAGTCTTCCTCCCTGACCTCCTGTTCAGTCTGCACACTGCAGAAAGACGCAGCAGTTGGCACCTGTGTTTCATCATCATCAGAGATGTGCTGAGGTGGTATTCCCATGTCCTCATCATCAGGAAACATAAGTGGTTGTGCGTCAGTGCATTCTATGTCTTCCACCGCTGTGGAAGGGCTAGGTGGATGCCTTTGGGAAACCCTGCCAGCAGAGTCTTCAAACAGCATAAGAGACTGCTGCATAACTTGAGGCTCAGACAAGTTCAGTTAGTATTGTTTGCGATTGCATTCAGTTGTTCAGTTTTTTTCCGCGCAGGTGCAATGTGTTTTCATACGTTTTTCACGCACAAACAACATCTCTTAGGAACCATCAGTGAAAAACGCATCGCATCCCCAGTTGCTTCCGGATGCAATTTTTCATTGAAACCCCATTCACTTCTATGGGGCCAGGGTTGCGTGAAAAACCCTTAATATAGAACATGCTGCGATTTTCACGCAATGCAGAAGTGATGCATGAAAAACAACGCTCATGTACACAGACACATTGAAATGAATGGGTGAGGATTCAGTGCAGGTGCAATGCATTCATGTCACACATTGCACCTGCACGGAAAACTGGCTCGTGTGAAAGGGGACTTATAGTTCTTTGCTCGTCATATGCTCCTTCCCTGTACTGTCCTCTGGTAATAAGTAATAACAGACTGGATATGCTGAGCCTTGTAGACAGTTCTCTGAGAGAACTACAAGTCTCAGTCAGCAGTGAGTCTGTCATTACTAATATCTGACTGAACCAATGTCTCTCTCTTCCCTCTCACAGCATGCAGTTTCACAGACACACTGAAAGAGACTGCAGCTGCATCCACCACTTCTACACTTCTCCCTGAATTCTATTTTTTGGGACAGAAAAGACTTCTGACTATTTACAGATTATGTGGGTGATTTTCAAAGTGCGCCAAGCCAGTTTTAGGCAAGACCCTGTTTTTGTGCTATCATCCCTACTTGGCAGTGGCGGGGGCCAAGACATTGTCATAAATCAGGTCCTTACTTGCCAGTGTAGCGAAGAAACAAAGACCAATGTAAATGAACGTCTTTGTAAATGACCCCCTCTTACTTTAGCCTGTAGACTCCTGCTGGTTACTACATCCCACCTCTCCCTGACACCAGCCTTCTCTCTAGTCCATCTTGCTGTTGTATTTTGGCAGGCAGATACCGGGTCGTAATAGTATAATTACGCTGCACTGCTACACCACTCTAAGGCCTCTTTCAGACGGGCGTTGCGGGAAAATGTGCGGGTGCGTTACGGGAACACCCGCGATTTTTCCGCGCTAGTGCAAAACATTGTAATGCGTTTTGCACTCGCGTGAGAAAAATCGCGCATGTTTGGTACCCAAACCCGAACTTCTTCACAGAAGTTCGGGCTTGGGTTAGGTGTTCTGTAGATTGTATTATTTTCCCTTATAACATGGTTATAAGGGAAAATAATAGCATTCTGAATACAGAATGCATAGTAAAATAGCTCTGGAGGGGTTAAAAAAAAAAGAAAAATAATTTAACTCACCTTAGTCCACTTGATCGCGCTGCTCGGCATCTCCTTCTGTCTCCTTTGCTGAACAGGACCTGTGGTGAGCATTCATTACAGGTAAAGGACCTGTGGTGACTTCACTCCGGTCATCACATGATCCATCACCATGGTAAAAGATCATGTGATGGATCATGTGATGACCGGAGTGACGTCACCACAGGTCCTTTACCTGTAATGAATGCTCACCACAAGTCCTGTTCAGCAAAGGAGACCGAAGGAGATGCCGGGCAGCGCGATCAAGTGGACTAAGGTGAGTTAAATTATTTTTTTTAAAAATGTAACATCTCCAGCGCTATTTTACTATGCATTCTGTATTCAGAATGCTATTATTTCCCCTTATAACCATGTCTCCATCCCAATCGTCTCCTAGCAACCGTCCGCTAAAATCGCACCGCACCAGCTCTTGTTTGCGGATGCTTGTGATTTTCACGCAACCCCATTCACTTCTATGCGGCCTGCGTTGCGTGAAAAACGCTGAATATAGAGCATGCTGCGATTTTCACGCAACGCACAAGTGATGCGTGAAAATCACTGCTCATGTGAACAGCCCCATAGAAATGAATGGGTCGGTATTCAGTGCGGGTGCAATGCGTTCAACTCACGCATCGCATCCACGCGGAATACTCGCCCATGTGAAAGGGGCCTAAGGCCTCTTTCACACGAGCGTGATGGATTAGGTCCGGATGCGTTCAGGGTGTGTTCAGTGAAACTCGCACTATTTTGCAAGCAAGTTCAGTCAGTTTTGTCTGCGATTGCATTCAGTTGTTCAGTTTTTTCCGCGCGGGTGCAATGCGTTTTGATGCGTTTTTCACGTGCGTGATACAAAACTGAAGGTTTACAAACAACATCTCTTAGGCCCCTTTCACACGGGCGAGTATTCCGCGCGGATGCGATGCGTGAGTTGAACGCATTGCACCCGCACTGAATACCGACCCATTCATTTCTATGGGGCTGTTGACATTAGTGGTGATTTTCACGCATCACTTGTGCGTTGCGTGAAAATCGCAGCATGCTCTATATTCAGCGTTTTTCACACAACGCAGGCCCCGTAGAAGTGAATGGGGTTGCGTGAAAATCGCAAGCATCCGCAAGCAAGTGCGGATGCGGTGCGATTTTCACGCACGGTTGCTAGGAGACGATCGTGGTTGAGACCCGATCATTATTATTTTCCCTTATAACATGGTTATAAGGGAAAATAATAGCATTCTGAATACAGAATGCATAGTAAAATAGCGCTGGAGGAGTTAAAATAAATAAATAAATAAGTTAACTCACCTTAGACCACTTGAACGCGATGCCCAGCATCTCCTTCTGTCTCCTTTACTGAACAGGACCTGTGGTGAGCATTCATTACAGGTCAAGGACCTGTGGTGACGTCACTCTGGTCATCACATGATCCATCACATGATCTTTTACCATGGTGATGGATCATGTGATGACCGGAGTGACGTCACCACAGGTCCTTGACCTGTAATGAATGCTCACCACAGGTCCTGTTCAGTAAAGGAGACAGAAGGAGATGCCGGGCATCACGATCAAGTGGACTAAGGTGAGATAAATTTTTTTATTTTTTTTTTTAACCCCTCCAGCGCTATTTTACTATGCATTCTGTATTCAGAATGTTATTATTTTCCCTTATAACTATGTTATCAGGGGAAATAATACAATCTACAGAACACCTAACCAAAGCCCGAACTTCTGTGAAGAAGTTCGGGTTTGGGTACCAAACATGCGCGATTTTTCTCACGCGAGTGCAAAACGCATTCCAATGTTTTGCACTCGCACGGAAAAATCGCGGGTGTTCCCGTAACGCACCCGCACATTTTCCTGCAACGCCTGTGTGAAAGAGGCCTTAGCAACCATCAGTGAAAAACGCATCGCACCCGCACTTGCTTGCGGATGGAATGCGTTTTTCACGCAGCCCCATTCACTTCTATAGGGCCAGGGCTACGCGAAAAACACAGAATATAGAACATGCTGTGATTTTTACGCAACGCAGAACTGATGCGTGAAACACAACACTCATGTACACAGACCCATTGAAATGAATGGGTCAGGATTCAGTGCGGGTGCTATGCGTTCACGTCACGCATTGCACCCGCGCGGAAAACTCGCTCGTGTGAAAGAGGCCTAAGGCCCCTTGCAGACGAGCGTTCCTCCCGCAGCGATTCTGCATCGCAGCACCCGGCCTGACCTCCCAGCACTGACGGGATTCACATATCATTATATTGATTTATGATGCTATGTAATGCTATGTAACCCTTATGCCCCTTTCACACGGGCGAGATTTCCGCGCGGGTGCAATGCGTGAGGTGAACTGAATTAATTTCTATGGGGCTGTGCACATGAGCAGTGATTTTCACGCATCACTTGTGCGTTGCGTGAAAATCGCAGCATGCTCCTCTTTGTGCGTTTTTCACGTAACGCAGGCCCCATAGAAATGAACCATGTTATAAAGGAAAATAATAATGATCGGGTCCCCATCCAGATCGTCACCTAGCAACCGTGTGTGAAAATCGCACCGCATCCGCACTTGCTTGCGGATGCTTGCGATTTTCACGCACGGTTGCTAGGTGACGATCGGGATGGGGACCCGATCATTATTATTTTCCCTTATAACATGGTTATAAGGGAAAATAATAGCATTCTGAATACAGAATGCATAGTACAATAGGGCTGGAGGGGTTAAAAAAAATAAAAAATAAAAAATAATAATTTAACTTACCTTAATCCACTTGTTCGCGCAGCCGGCATAAATGACCCCCTGGTGATGGATCATGTGACGGACCATGTGATGCACGTAGTGACGTCATCAAAGGTCCTATTCCTCACAGAACAAGACAGAAGAGATGCCGGCTGCGCGAACAAGTGGATTAAGGTGAGTTAAATTTTTTAAAAAAAATTTTTAACCCCTCCAGCCCTATTTTACTATGCATTCTGTATACAGAATGCTATTATTTTCCCTTATAACCATGTTATAAGGGAAAATAATACTATCTACACAACCTTGAACCCAAACCTGACCTTCTGTGAAGAAGTTCGGGTCTGGGTACCACAGTCAGTTTTTTATCACACGCGTGCAAAACACATTTCACCCGCGCGATAAAAACTGAACAACGGAACGCAATCGCAGTCAAAACTGACTGCAATTGCGTACCCACTCGCGCGGGTTTGCCGCAATGCACCGGGACACATCCGGACCTAATCCGGACACGCTGGTCTGCAAGGGTCCTTACAGTCCTGGAATGTATTAGATGACACTAACAGCATTATGCCAGTGTTATCCAATACATTCCAGAACTTTAAGGGTTAGATCATAAATTAATATAAAGGTATGTGACCTCCGGCAGCGCTGGGAGGTCAGGCCGGGTGCTGCGATGTGGAGGAACGCTAGTCTGCAAGGGGCCTAAGGGCTCTTTCATACGAGTGGATGCCGTGCGGGTAATCCGCTGCGTGAAAGAGTGCCAAGCCCCGTCCCGGACAGCAGAGACATGGAGCATTAACATGATTGATAATGCTTTTTGCCTCTCTGTGATCTTTTTACTACAAAATTATTGTGATAACTGTTTCTCACTGTGATTGTGTAGTAAAAATGTCACAGAGAGGCACGGAGCATTATCAATCATGTTACTGCTCCATGTCTCTGCTGTCCGGAGTGGGGCTTGGCTGTCTTTCACACAGCGGATTACCCGCATGGCATCTGCTCGTATGAAAGAGCCCTTAGGCCTCATGCACACGGCCGTTGTGCATCCGTTGCGGTCCCCAATGCACGAGCAACATCTGTGCAGGGGCCGAGACGGATCCGGACCCATTTAACTTGAATGGGTCCGTTAACTGTCCAACCCCCGCAAATACTTTTAATAAGTTCTATTTCTTTGGGGTGCGGAGGCACGGCCAGAAACACCACGGAAGCACTCCATAGTGCTTCCATGGGGTTCTGATCCATGCGTTTGTTCTGCATCTCTGTGATTGCGGACCCATTCAAGTGAATGGGTCCGCATCTGTGATGCGGAGTGCACATGGGCCGGTGCCCGTGTATTGCATTGCGGACATGTCGTATGCAGGCCGCAATACAGCCATGGGCACACAACGGCCGTGTGCATGAGGCCTAAAACATAAACTCCTATAAGAAAATAATAATCAATAATACACTTTATTGGCAAAAATTCATAAGAGGAAAATTTCCTCTTATGAATTTTTGCCAATAAACTATATAATTGATTTCATGTGTTCTGGTAATTTTCTTATAGGAGTTTATATTGTGTTTTACAAGAATGTGTGCTGCTGAGCAAGAGTAACACATGGTAATTGTCCTCTATTCAATTATTGGCTCATTTGAGCCTTTATTTCGGTGTTTTGGTGTACTGTAGGCGGCAGGCCCACATGTAACATACTACATGATTGTAACTGGTCTTGGTCTGTTATTTGTAGTTCACCTGAATTCTAAATTTAAAACTGCAACTTCAGCCAGGTTTCCTCTGGGCTCGGCTATGCGTCCTGAATCTTCTGCAGCTGCTCCGCGGCTCCGCCTCCTCCCCTGTGTCCTCCGAGATGAGTCCTGCTGCTGAGGCTTACAGACAGTCTGTGCGCTGTGGAAACTGTACTCGCGCCGCACAGCGCATACGCGAACTTCCCACAGACGCTCTGCCTGCAGTCGGAGATCATGTGAGAGAGGGGCCAGGCGCTGCGCAGCATGAACTGAAGTATGTTAAAATTTTAAAGGGGCCGTGCTGCGGAAATGAGTGAGCCCCCTAACTTACAGTGGGCCCTGGCACTTGCCCGGGTATGCCGGGTTCTGACGCCGGCCCTGATGACTATGTCCAGACATAACGTGAAGAAACTAATGCCAATACTCAAAACTCACCCATATGTAAGTGTGGTCAATGGTGGGCACTACCCCAACTCATGTTTCAGCATGCCTTCGTCTGGGGGTAACATCATCACTGTGAATCATGCCTAATAAACCAACTAACAACAATCACAGAAGGCCCCCACTAATTGTTAAAGTGACTATAAGCGGCAACATGAGGAACGCACTCCTACCCGAAATCACTTCCAGGCCGAGCATCATGCCAGCATGCATGCAGTGATGTGACATACATCACGTGATATGCGGAGCAAAGTGTAAAGACACACGGCCGGAAGGTGTTATGTGTGAGCCGTCAGTCATGTGCTCCGCAACAACAGCAGATAACTACATAGAAAAGTAAACAACGGCTCCCTCTCTGGTGAATATAAAATATTTCAATTAATACAGACATTACATAAAGCCTAAATTATCAAGCTATATTATATTATTATTATAATTATCTACAGTTGCAAGCAAAAGTATGTGAACCCTTTGGAATGATATGGATTTCTGCACAAATTGGTCCTAAAATGTGATCTTCATGTAAGTCACAACAATAGACAATCACAATCTGCTTAAACTAATAACACACAGAATTAAATGTTACCATGTTTTTATTGAACACACCATGTAAACATTCACAGTGCAGGTGGAAAAAGTATGCGAACCCTTGGATTTAATAACTGGTTGAACCTCCTTTGGCAGCAATAACTTCAACCAAACGTTTCCTGTAGTTGCAGATCAGACGTGCACAACGGTCAGGAGTAATTCTTGACCATTCCTCTTTACAGAACTGTTTCAGTTCAGTAATATTCTTGGGATGTCTGGTGTGAATCGCTTTCCTGAGGTCATGCCACAGCATTTCAATCGGGTTGAGGTCAGGACTCTGACTGGGCTACTCCAGAAGGCGTATTTTCTTCTGTTTAAGCCACTCTGTTGTTGATTTACTTCTATGCTTTGGGTCATTGTCCTGTTGCAACACCCATCTTCTGTTGAGTTTCAGCTGGTGGACAGATGGCCTTAAGTTCTCCTGCAAAATGTCTTGATAAATTCGGGAATTCATTTTTCCTTTGATTATAGCAATCCGTCCAGGCCCTGACGCAGCAAAGCAGCCCCAAACCATGATGCCCCCACCACCATACTTCACAGATGGGATGAGGTTTTGATGTTGGTGTGCTTTGCCTCTTTCTCCACACATAGTGTTGTGTGTTTCTTCCAAACAACTCAACTTTGGTTTCATCTGTCCACAGAATATTTTGCCAGTACTGCTGTGGAACATCCAGGTGCACTTGTGCAAACTGCAAACGTGCAGCAATGTTTTTTTTGGACAACAGTGGCTTCCTCTGTGGTATCCTCCCATGAAATCCATTCTTGTTTAGTGTTTTACGTATCGTAGATTCGCTAACAGGGATGTTAGCATATGGCAGAGACTTTTGTAAGTCTTTAGCTGACACTCTAGGATTCTTCTTCACCTCATTGAGCAGTCTGCGCTGTGCTCTTGCAGTCATCTTTACAGGACGGCCACTCCTAGGGAGAGTAACGCCAAAAAAGAGAACAAGGCTAGCACAAATAATGATGAATGTAAACTTTATTATGGTCTCAACACGAGACAAAATGTATTAAAATGCACATAAAAACACAATACAATGGTAAGTGGGGAGCACTCAGAATAATGGAGCACCACTGGATAACAGAACATGTCAAGGCTAGAGAAATGATAAAAATATCCTAAAATATGTACGTATGGCACAAAGCCAAATATCAAATATATGAAACCTAGCCAAGGCTACCAGAACTAGATCAGGGTGAGGTACAATACATGCCAAGATATAAAGTGCATAGTGCAGAAAATGACAAAGTGCATAAGTATATCACATTGAAATAGCCATAGAAAAGCCATGAAGTAAATACCTGAGTGGTGAACCAACAGAGCCCCAACGCACGTTTCGCGTAAGCTTCTTCAGGGGGGAGAGTGTGTATAAAGGAGGCTAACAGGGTGACTTTATAGCTAGATAATTAGTCTGTATAGTGAACAGCTGGGAAAGGACATGTGTGGCCACACATAGAAAGGAAGCGAATGCGTTCCAGCCTGGAACGCATCGCGTCACTTCCGGTTACAAAGAGGGGCGGTCCTAATAATGGGACACATCACTGTCAGTATATGGAAAACAATAATAGATGATAACAACATAACAGGGGGACAAGAACCACATGGAGGACTAAACATATAGGCCCTGATAGATGTGCGCCCAGGGGTGAAGCAGCACTTCAGAGCGCACATAATACAGGGAACAAACGGGTACCAGCATATCTGTCTATGTATTTTCATCTGGCCCGGCATATCGGCTATGTGCTGGCCATGTTTCTTATGCTGGTACCCGTTTGTTCCCTGTATTATGTGCGCTCTGAAGTGCTGCTTCACCCCTGGGCGCACATCTATCAGGGCCTATATGTTTAGTCCTCCATGTGGTTCTTGTCCCCCTGTTATGTTGTTATCATCTATTATTGTTTTCCATATACTGACAGTGATGTGTCCCATTATTAGGACCGCCCCTCTTTGTAACCGGAAGTGACGCGATGCGTTCCAGGCTGGAACGCATTTGCTTCCTTTCTATGTGTGGCCACACATGTCCTTTCCCAGCTGTTCACTATACAGACTAATTATCTAGCTATAAAGTCACTCTGCTAGCCTCCTTTATACACACTCTCCCTCCTGAAGAAGCTTATGCGAAACGTGCGTTGGGGCTCTGTTGGTTCACCACTCAGGTATTTACTTCATGGCTTTTCTATGGCTATTTCAATGTGATATACTTATGCACTTTGTCATTTTCTGCACTATGCACTTTATATCTTGGCATGTATTGTACCTCACCCTGATCTAGTTCTGGTAGCCTTGGCTAGGTTTCATATATTTGATATTTGGCTTTGTGCCATACGTACATATTTTAGGATATTTTTATCATTTCTCTAGCCTTGACACGTTCTGTTATCCAGTGGTGCTCCATTATTCTGAGTGCTCCCCACTTACCATTGTATTGTGTTTTTATGTGCATTTTAATACATTTTGTCTCGTGTTGAGACTATAATAAAGTTAAAATTCATCATTATTTGTGCTAGCCTTGTTCTCTTTCTTGGCGTTACATCGTACGTGCAGGCTCAGCACGTGTACTCACATTTCTTGTGAGTCATCCTCTATTGGTGATATATATATATATCCTAGGGAGAGTAGCAGCAGTGCTGAACTTTCTCCATTTATAGACAATTTGTCTTACCATGGACTGATGAACAGCAAGGCTTTTGGAGATACTTTATAACCCTTTCCAGCTTTATGCAAGTCAACAATTCTTAATCGTAGGTCTTCTGAGAGCTCTTTTGTGCGAGGCATCATTCACATCAGGCAATGCTTCTTGTGAGAAGCAAACCCAGAACTGGTGTGTGTTTTTTATAGGGCAGCTGTAACCAACACCTCCAATCTCATCTCATTGATTGGACTCCAGTTGGCTGACACCTCACTCCAATTAGCTCTGGAGATGTCATTAGTCTAGGGGTTCACATACTTTTTCCACCTGCACTGTGAATGTTTACATGGTGTGTTCAATAAAAACATGGTAACATTTAATTCTTTGTGTGTTATTAGTTTAAGCAGATTGTGATTGTCTATTGTTGTGACTTAGCTGAAGATCAGATCACATTTTTTGACCAATTTGTGCAGAAATCCATATCATTCAAAAGGGTTCACATACTTTTTCTTGCAACTGTATATATAAAAGCAAAGCTATTAAACATTTTTCTTCCACTGTATTTACAGAGGAAAATAAACTGTCAGATGACATGCAGAATGTAAAAGTAAATTCCCCATTAAAAGTGCCCTGTCTGACCCAGAAAGAAGTACAACAGCAACTTAAAAACATTAAACTACACAAATTACCTGAACCAGATGGCATAAACCCGCGTATCCTAAGAGAAATAAGTAATGTCATAGCCAGACCCTTATTTCTGATATTTAAGGACTCTATACTGACAGGGAGTGTTCCACAGGAGGAAAAGTAAACTGCTAAGAAAGGATCTGGATAAATTGGAGGTTTGGGCAAAGAAGTGGAAGAGGAGGTTTAATACTGACAAATGTAAGGTTATGCACATGGGAAGCAAAAATATATATCACCAGTACACACTAAATGGTAAAACACTGGGAAACACTGACATGGAAAAGAACTTAGGAATTTTAGTGAACAGCAAACTGTAGAAACCAGTGTTAGGCATCTGCTGCCAAGGCCAATAAGATAATGGGTTGCATCAAAAGGGGCATAGATGCCCGTGATGAGAACATAGTCCTGCCACTTTACAAATAACTAGTCAGAGTCAGACCACACATTGAGTACTGTGTACAGTTATGGGCTCATGTGAACAAGGCAGACATAGCAGGACAAATAAAGTAATAACTGGAATGGGTGGACTACAATACCTAGGATTGTCAAAATTAGGGGTATTCACTTTAGAAAAACGACAACTAAGGGGAGATCTAATAACGATAAATATATCAGGGGTCAGTGCAGAGATCTCTCCCATTATCTATTTATTCCCAGGACTAGGACTGCGACGAGGGGACATCCTCTGCGTCTGGAGGAAAGAAGGTTTGTACACAAACATAGAAGAGGATTCTTTTACTGGCGTTTCTGGGTCCACTTGTGAGATCCGTTTCAGGGCTCTCACAAGCGGCCCAAAATGGATCAGTTTAGCCCCAATGCATTCTGAATGGATAAGGATCCGTTCAGAATGCATCAGTTTGCCTCCGTTCAGCCTCTATTCCGCTCTGGAGGCGGACACGCTTGCAGCGTTTTGATGTCCGCCTGACCATGCGTTGCCAAACGGATCCGTCCTGACTTACAATGTAAGGGACGGAACTGTTTTCACTGACACAATATGGTGCAATTGAAAATGGATCCGCCTCCCATTGACTTTCAGTGTAAGTCAAAACGGATCCGTTTGTATCTGAACGGATACAAGCGTTTGCATTATCGGTGCAGATCCGTCTGTGCAGATACAAGACGGATCCGCACCTAACGCAGGTGTGAAAGTAGACTTATTCTGATTGCCTGATTGGAGTCGGGAAGGATTTTTTTCCCCTTAAAGTGAGAAAAATTGGCTTTTTGCCTTCCTCTGGATCAACTTGAAGGATAACAGGCTGAACTAGATGGACAGATGTCTTTTTTTCAGCCTTATTAACCATGTTACTATGTATTATTTGTCATCCTCACCAATGTTGTTTCATGATTGCCTTATAAATAAAAAGTTTTATCAACAATAATACAACTAATTAAATCCATGATAATATACGTAGAAGATTTTTTGGCAACATTTATATATCACGAGACTAGATGTTCATAGCTTATAAATTGAGTTGAGCGGACACCTGGATGTTCGGGTTCGCTGGGTTTGGCCGAACTTATCAAAAAAGTTCGAGTTCGGGACCCGAACTTGACCCCGAACCCAAATCCCATTGAAGTCAATGGGGACCCGAACTTTTGGGCACTAAAATGAGTCTAAAAAAGTCCTTGAAAGGGCTAGAGGGCTGCAAAAGGAAGCACAATGGGGGTAAGAGTAGGACAAGTGCCCTGCAAACAAATGTGGATAGGGAAATAACTTAAAATAACATAAAATACATACAAATTAAAAATAATAATCTTGATCTAGGAGGAGGAGGTGGATGTGAAGCAGGAGGTTGAGGAGGCGGTGACCGTGGTGATGAAGGTGGAAGCGGTGGTGGAGGAGGAGGTAGCCAACACAGTTTTTTTATTTGTTTGTTTGTTTTTGTTTTTTTATTGGGGTAGCCCCCAAAATATTGGGAAATATAAAACAAAGAATAAGTGCACTTGAATATAACAATGGCTGGGTGAGGCCGGTATACATGTCTATTGTGCACAAGGTACGGACAAGTCCTGTGGGATCCATGCCTGGTTCATTTTAATAAACGTAAGCTTGTCCACATTGGCTGTGGACAGGCGGCTGCGCTTGTCTGTGATAACGCCCCCTGCCGTGCTAAATACACGTTCAGACAATACACTGGCTGCAGGGCAGGCCAGCAACTCCAAGGCGTAAAGGGCAAGCTCAGGCCATGTGCCCAATTTATAGACACAGAAGTTGAATGGGGCAGACCCATCAGTCAGTACGTGTAGGCGTGTGCACAGGTACTGTTCCACCATGTTGGTGAAATGCTGCCTCCTGCTAAGACGTTCCATATCAGCTTGTGGTGCTGGTTGTTTTGGCATGGTAACAAAGCTTTTCCACATTTCAGCTATGCTAACCTTGCCTTCTGAGGTGCTGGTGGTGCCCCAGCTGTGTTGGTGACCTCTTCCTTCTCCTCTGCCTTTGCCTTGTGCTTCCACTGAGCCCCCGGTATCAGTTGGGAATGCCCTCAGCAGCGCGTCTACCAGCGTGCGCTTGTAGTCGCGCAGCTTCCGATCACGCTCCAGTGAGGGAATTAAGGACGGCACATAGTCCTTGTAACAGGGATCCAGCAGGGTGGCCACTCAGTAATCAGAACAAGTTAGAATGTGGGCAACTCGGCAGTCGTTGCGCAGGCACTGCAGCATGTAGTCGCTCATGTGTGCCAGTGATGGATGTGGAAAAACCAGCACTCACTCAAATGCACGCTGCCCGGGAGAGGATGTCAATCCACAGCAATATAAGGAAGGAATCCCATCAGTCGTGTCTTGATGCGAATAAAGTATCTTTTTATTCCATAAACAGAAATAGTCCTATGACCAGGACGCGTTTCGGCGAATGTGCCTTCATCAACAAGTACATCCAAAAGTGATTTTAACAAGCTATATATACTATAATCACTACCCACAGGAACAGCAGGTCCATCCCATAAAGGGAGTGACCACATAAAGACAGGTGCAATCAATATTACGTGAATAAACCAAAAAAGCAACAAACACTTGAATACATATTCTATCTTACATATTGTAGACAGTTTTCTTATGCATGTTCAGATATTCAACGTCTGAAAAATAAATGATATATAGATTCTAAACATGTAACAAAAGTGTTTCTTTATAAATGCATGACCTCATATTCCCTATTGAGGCCTCTAGGGTGTAGTGTGTCCAACGTGTGGATCCAAAAGGCTTCCCTCCGTAACAATTTTTTTTTTATGTCTCCCCCCTCCGTGGTCTAGTCACCTGTTCTAGAACCTGAAATTTCCGCTGCGCATTAGAATGTCTACATTTTTCAAAATGTCTTGGTATGGGTAATAACAGATTTTTGGTTCTAATAGTTGATTTGTGTTTATTAATTCTGTCCCTCACTGCCTGCATTGTCTCACCAACGTATAGCAGACCACAAGGGCATTTGATAAGATAAATTACGTTTGAGGACTCACATGTAAAAAAAACTTTTACTTCAAATGGATGTCCAGTATGTGGATGATAAAATGTAGGGCCCTTTATGATATGCGAACATTGGAGACAATGCAAGCAGGGGAACGTACCTCTACGTGGTGTTGATAGTACACTTTGGCGCAACCGATGTTTGGTGCCCCCTATATCTGCTTTAACTAACATGTCCCTATAACTAGGATTCTTCCTATTGCAGATTAGGGGTGGACTTTTAAATTCCAAGACCTCTGGATAGGCCTTACCCAAATGCCAGTGTTTTCTGACAATATTATCAATCTGTATATTGAAAGGGTGAAATTTATGTATGAATGCTACTCTAGCATCATCCCTTTTCTGGGGTTTTACTCTCACAATCGATTGGTCAGCACCCATTTGATGACGTCACTGCGCTCACCACATGGTCCATCACATGATCTTTTACCATGGTGATGGATCATGTGACGGATCATGGGATGAGCATAGTGACGTCACCACAGGTCCTTTTCCTGCGCACAGCAAAGATGAAGACAGAAGAGAAGCTGGGCTGCGCGAACAAGTGGATTAAGGTGAGTAAAATAATTATAATATTATATATTTTTTTAACCCCTCCAGCTCTATTGTACTATGCATTCTGTATTAAGAATGCTATTATTTTCCCTTATAACCATGTTATAAGGGAAAATAATAATGATCGGGTCTCCATTCCGATCGTCTCCTAGCAACCGTGCGTGAAAATCGCACCGCTTCCACACTTGCTTGCGGATGCTTGCGATTTTCACGCAGCCCCATTCACTGCTATGGGGTCTGTGTTGCGTGAAAAACGCACAATATAGAGCATGCTGCGATTTTCATGCAACGCACAAGTGATGCGTGAAATTCACCGCTCATCTGCACAGCCCCATTGGAGTGAATGGGTCCGGATTCAGTGCGGGTGCAATGCGTTCACCTCATGCATTGCACCCGTGCGGAAATCTCGCCCGTGTGAAAGAGGCCTAACGGTTTTAGCGGGATTGTGAAAACTCAAATCTGATGGTATATTCTAACCCCCAGGCGTTCCCATGGTGACGTGGACGCTTGCCTGGGGGTTAGAATATACAGGGCTCCGCTGCTCACAGGAGTACATTTATAAACTGTAATACGTAACTTTAACTTTAATCAGCGCTCATCTCTTTACTAGGGTACCTTACTCTCCGCTCCGGTAACAGGCAGTAGTCGCGTCTGTAAAAAGCACCTCCGCGACTATTAGCGTGGCCACGCTACGAATACTGGAGTTGCAAGATAAAGCAAACACTACTGGAACAAGAAATCACAGACCAAAGAGGCATCTCTCTTTGTTCCATGCCGGAAGAGTAACAGGTACGGACAAACCAAATCCCGCCCCAACTCCTGCGATAGTTCGGGACAGCCGGCGAGAGAAGCACGGAGCGTGACGCTGGTATCAACCCGCACCGCTCGACCCTCGTTTGGATAAGAAGGAAGGTAAGAGACATTCCTTCCTAATATATTGACCTACCCATGAGGTTATAAATACCATCTACGGCTACCAAGGTTGCGACTATATCAGAGATTCATACTCTGTAAACTCTTAGAAAGAGACAATTACTACTATAACTATATCCTGGATATTCACCTGCTCCTGACGCGGATTGATATATATGGGACAGGAATCTATGTCCATATTAAAAATCTGATACCCTAACCAGTGGATTTTCGAGTCCAATAATAACTATCCTGATAGCTTGCATTGTTTGGACATTGTTTGGACTTTGTATATTTGAAGAGCTAGATTTTATTACATTGTTTCTCCGTTGGTAACAGCACCTTGATGTTTTAATCTATTTTAACTTAACTTATTTCACAATTTGTACATGTACTAACCAATTGATTTAATAAAATTTTATATTTAAGTCCAAGTGCCAGAGTGCTCACCCATTACCTTATTACCTTATTAGCTACACCTGATCAGAGGGTGGGTGTCCCTCTAATTTGGGTTAATAGCACCTGGTTCCATAATCCGCTTGGAGTGAGCCACCATATTGTAATCACAATGTTTGACAATGTGCGATTAAAAAGTGAAACTAAGCAATTATGTGCAAAAAATTGAAAATATAATAACAAAAAATGCGCTAATTGTGCAAAAAGGGCATATATAGGTGTGGATAAAAGTGTGTTAAAAAAATTCATTATGCAAAGTTAGCAATTAGGGATAAATAATCAGTAATAGATCTACATAACATGAAAAACATGAAAAAATTAATATGAAAAATGATTACATGGATAAATAAATAAAAAATAAGTCCACATTCATATATTAAACAAAAAAAAAGTCAGTCCATCAGTCACTGAAAAGGCAGTAATTTACAACCATAACAGGAGCTCACTACTTGATATATTAATATTACATCTTGAATAAATAGATTGTGAAGTTAGGGACCCAGGTGGTGGGACAAACTGAAGATGAAAAGAGAAAATATATAAATTAGAAAACATTTAAAAATGCATTAAAATGATCCACAGTCATGGATAAGATATGCAGATAAATGCATTGAAGCCCAAATTCTCATTAAGTCCCAAAGTTCTACTGTAAGTGTCCATATCCATCCACTCTCCTTTTGGGCAAGTTTCTTAGACACATTTACAGCTCTTAAACCAGTTTTAATATAATCAATTCTCCTTTCAATTTCGCACAGAATTTTTCATCTTTTGCAGCAATGATGTCTCAGACATGTTCACATACTCAGATATTCAATTCCCGGGTGGTTAAGCCTACATACAGTCAGGTCCATAAATATTGGGACATCGACACAATTCTAGCATTTTTGGCTCTATACACCACCACAATGGATTTGAAATGAAACGAACAAGATGTGCTTTAACTGCAAACTGTCAGCTTTAATTTGAGGGTATTTACATCCAAATCAGGTGAACAGTGTAGGAATTACAACAGTTTGCATATGTGCCTCCCACTTGTTAGGGGACCAAAAGTAATGGGGCAGAATACTAATCAAAAATCAAACTTTCACTTTTTAATACTTGGTTGCAAATCCTTTGCAGTCAATTACAGCCTAAAGTCTGGAACGCATAGACATCACCAAATGCTGGGTTTCATCCCTGGTGATGCTCTGCCAGGCCTCTACTGCAACTGTCTTCAGTTCCTGCTTGTTCTTGGGGCATTTTCCCTTCAGTTTTGTCTTCAGCAAGTGAAATGCATGCTCAATAGAATTCAGGTCAGGTGATTGACTTGGCCATTGCATGACATTCCACTTCTTTCCCTTAAAAAACTCTTTGGTTGCTTTGCAGTATGCTTTGGGTGATTGTCCATCTGCACTGTTAAGCACCGTCCAATGAGTTCTGAAGCAATTGGCTGAATATGAGCAGATAATATTGCCCGAAACACTTCAGAATTCATCCTGCTGCTTTTGTCAGCAGTAACATCATTGATAAATACAAGAGAACCAGTTCCATTGGCAGCCATACATGCCCACGCCATGACACTACCACCACCACGCTTCACTGATGAGGTGGTATGCTTAGGATCATGAGCAGTTCCTTTCCTTCTCCATAATCTTCTCTTACCACCACTCTGGTACAAGTTGATCTTGGTCTCATCTGTCCATAGGATGTTGTTTCAGAACTGTGAAGGCTTTTTTATATGTTGTTTGGCAAACTCTAATCTGGCCTTCCTGTTTTTGAGACTCACCAATGGTTTACATCTTGTGGTGAACCCTCTGTATTCATTCTGGTGAAGTATTCTCTTGATTGTTGACTTTGACACACATACACCTACCTCCTGGAGAGTATTCTTGATCTGGACAACTGTTGTGAAGGGTGTTTTCTTCACCAGGGAAAGAATTCTTTGGTCATCCACCACAGTTGTTTTCCGTGGTCTTCCGGGTCTTTTGGTGTTGCTGAGCTCACTGGTGCGTTCCTTCTTTTTAAGAATGTTCCAAACAGTTGTTTTGGCCATGCCTAATGTTTTTGCTATCTCTCTGATGGGTTTGTTTTGTTTTTTCAGCTTAATGATGGCTTGCTTCACTGATAGTGACAGCTCTTTGGATCTCATCTTTAGAGTTGACAGCAACAAATTCCAAATGCAAATAGCACACTTGAAATGAACTCTGGACCTTTTATCTGCTCATTGTAATTGGGATAATGAGGGAATAACACACACCTGGCCATGGAACAGCTGAGAAGCCAATTGTCCCATTACTTTTGGTCCCTTAATAAGTGGGAGGCACATATGCAAACTGATGTAATTCCTACACCGTTCACCTGATTTGGATGTAAATACCCTCAAATTAAAGCTGACAGTCTGCAGTTAAAGCCCATTGTGGTGGTGTATAGAGCCAAAAATGTTAGAATTGTGTCGATGTCCCAATATTTATGGACCTGACTGTATATCTTAGGACATGGGAAAGTGGCATAATATATTATCATAGAGCTGGAATAGGTCATGTGATGTGTGATGAACCTTTTTGTACCAGATGATTCAACAAAATCCTCCATATTCGGACACGCCACACAAAATCCTCCATATTCGGACACGCCACACAGGACCCAAAGGGGACAATTCCCCATTTCGGTTTTGTCTGGCCCAAAAATATTTTTGGGGTATTATTTTCATTGGTTCCAAATAACTTCTCACAAGGTTGTTTTGCAACATATCAGCTCATCTGGCAGTGATTGATTGTCAAACGTCCCAGGGAGCCAGTAGTGGGATGAGGAACCCACTGGCAGTAAGTAGCTGACAGCCCAGAAACGCCGTACAAGTTTAGGGATAATCCAAGAGGGGTAGTCAATGTCCAATCCGGGTCGAGGCAGGCAGCGAAGGTTCAAAGGTGGAAGACAGTCCAAGGGTCAGTAACCGGGAAGGATACAAAGGAACAACAGGCAAATAGGAGGATCCGCAGGGAGGCTAGGTGTTCACCATAAGGTGGAATAACTCAGCAATGAGCCAGAGCTCAGGCCAGGTCTTTATAGCCAGGGAAGGTAGGACCACCCCTGGTCCCCAAGGCAACCAGGAGGCCTCCCTCCCCGGGAACCAATGGCAGGCGAGGAAGATGGAAGGTGTGTACTGGGAACCTCCCCCAGCAAGGCTCACACCTGTCAGCCGGATAATGCAGGAACACTATGCTCCTGGGGATGCGCGCGCAGCCTGCGTACTGCGCATGCGCACATGCCGCGCGACTCGTGTACCTGCACCTCGGGCACCAGGTGTTCTACCAAGCTGAAGGGGAACCCGTGCCCTGCGCCGTGCCCGCGGTCCCCGAGTAGGGGTAACACCCCCTGCTTCCTGACAGAGCCCCCCATCAAGGAGCGACCCTGGGAAGGCCTCTCGGGGTGAGCCCGATGGAACGCCCGCACCTTGGCGGCCGCATGGACATTCCCCGAGGGCTCCCAGGAACGCTCCTCGGGACCGTACTTCTTCCAGTGGACGAGATACTCTAGGACCCCACGCCGGTGGCGGGAGTCCAGGATCTCCTGGACTTCGTACTCGTCATTGTTATTCACCTGGATGGGAGGTGGTGGAGCAGGCGCCCGGCCCGGGAACGGGTAAACACGGTGTGGTTTCAACAAGGACACGTGGAATACCGGGTGGATTCCCAGGGAAGTAGGCAACCAGAGCTTGGCTGCAACGTTGTTGACCATACTCACGATCTTGAAGGGACCAAGGTAACGGGGTCCCAGTTTTTGGGAGGGACAGGACAGCTTGAGGTGCCGTGTGGAAAGCCACACCTTGTCCCCATCTTTGTATCTGGGGAACTCTGTGCGTCTACGGTCTGCCTGCGTCTTGTGCCACTGCTGAGCGGCCTGGAGTTGTTGCGTTAGTGTCCGCCTCAGTTATCGTAGGAGCCGGAGCCGTTGAGCCACTTCAGGCACCGGGACATCAAGGGGGAGATCCGGGAGAGTTGAGGGATGATAGCCGTAGTTGGCATAGAATGGTGAGAGCCCGGTGGAGGAATGAAGCTGATTGTTGAAGGAAAATTCCATGAAGGGGAGTCGTCTTGCAGATGGGATGTGTAACAGCGAAGGAACTGCTCGAGGGTTTGGTTGGTCCTTTCGGTCTGCCCATTGGACTGGGGGTGATAGGCAGAAGACAGGCTGCGAGTGATATGAAGGCTACGGAAAAACTGGGTCCAAAAGCGGGAGGTGAATTGCGAGCCCCGGTCTGAGATGATGGAATCAGGGAGCCCGTGCAACCGGAACACGTGTTGGATGAACAACTTCGAGGTTTGTTGGGCCGTCGGGAGACCGGAGGTCGGAATGAAGTGGGACATCTTGGTACATCTGTCCACCACCACCATGATGGTGGTACAGGCTTGTGAAGGCGGTAAGTCCACAATGAAATCCATGGCTATGTTGCGCCATGGAAGGGTTGGCACTGGCAGAGGCTGTAATAACCCAACGGGTTTTGAGGTGGGACGTTTGTAGAGTGCACACACGGAACAAGACTCGATGAAGGAGCGTATGTCGGCTGCCAAAGAGAGCCACCAAAACCGACGTAGGATGCATTCCGTGGTGTTGCGCCTACCTCGGTGGCCTGCAGTGGGGTGGTCATGGTGATGCTGTAGTACAGGCAGTTGCTGGGAGACTGGGACATAGATCCACTGTTGGTGGTAACGAAGCCCCTGCTTCATTGGCAGATGGGCTGCCTCCTCTGGAGCTGGCGTGCTGGCCCGTCGAATCCTCTCGATCAAGGAGTGTTGGGTGGCTAGAAAGTATGCGGCTGGCAGGATCGGTTCCGGAGGTGCAGGATCGGCCTCGGAGGAGCACATACGGGACAAGGCATCAGCCTTGCCGTTCTTGGATCCCGGTCGATAGGTAATCTGGAGGCAAAAACGGGAGAAAAAGAGAGCCCAGCTGGCTTGTCGAGGACGCAGTCGCTTGGCACTGCGGAGATACTCGAGGTTGCGATGGTCGGTGTACACCACCACAGGGTTTTCGGCTCCCTCCAGCAAATGTCTCCATTCCTCCAGGGCGTCCTTGATGGCGAGCAGCTCCCTCTCACCCACATCATAGTTGCGTTCGGCCCCGGTGAGTTTGCGGGAATAAAAGGCAATGGGATGGAGAAGCTGCTTCTCCCCTTGGATCTGGGAGAGAAGAGCCCCAATAGCCCCCTCGGAGGCGTCGGTCTCCAGAAAAAACGGGCAAGAGGCGTCCGGTTGTACCAGTATAGGTGCCTGTGTGAACAGCCTCTTGAGGTGCTGGAATGCCTGTTGGACCGTCGGGGTCCATTCAAACAGGGTGTTGCTCCTGGTCAGTGCTGTGATGGGAGCGCAGATCGCTGAAAAGTTCTGAATGAATCGGCGGTAAGAATTGGCAAAGCCAATGAACTGCTGCACCATCTGCCGATTGCGGGGGACAGGCCAATTCTGGACGGCCTGGATCTTCCTGGGGTCCATTTCCTCTCAGCCTAGGGATAGGATGTAGCCCAGGAACTCAATGGACGAGACTTCGAAGGTGCTTTTTTCAAGCTTGCCATAGAGACTGTGGGTCCGCAGACGCTGGAGCACCGATTTGACATGCCGTTCCTGTTGTGGCAGTGATCTGGAAAAGACAAGGATATCGTCCAGATATACCACAACATGGGTATCCAACAGGTCACGGAAGACGTCATTGATGAAGCACTGAAATGTGGCAGGGGCGTTACAGACCCCGAAGGGCATGACAAGGTACTCGTAGTGCCCAAACCGTGAGCGTAATGCTGTCTTCCACTCATCCCCCCCCCTTGACACGAATGAGATTGTAGGCCTTGACTCTGTCCACCAAGTCGGGAATGAGGGGGAGCGGGTACCGGTTTTTCTTGGTGATGTCGTTCAGGGCCTGGTAATCGACACAGGGCCGGAGACCCCCATCTTTTTTCCCCACGAAGAAGATGCCGGCCCCGACTGGAGAGGTCGAGGGACGGATGAACCCCTTCGCTAGGCTCTCCTCTATGTAGTCCTTCAGGGCCCTGGTCTCGGGTTCGGACAGATTGTACAGGCGCCCGTACGGCAGTGGGGCTCCAGGGAGCAGGTCAATGGGGCAATCATAGGGCCTGTGTGGCGGCAAGGTGTCTGCTCCTTTTTTTTCAAAAACGCCTGCATAGTCCCGATATTTGTTGGGTAGTCTGTGTTTAACGGTGCCCAGAACCGTTGGAGGGCTTGGAGCCGGAGACGCGTGAACAGGAGGACCGGAGGGGGGCGTGAAGGTGATGGAGCCAGAGGTCCAGTTGATCGTGGGGTTGTGTCTCCTAAGCCAGGGGATGCCTAGAATGACTGGATACAAGGGGGAAGGCACGATGTCCCACGCGATCTTCACGGAATGCCGATGCGGAGGAACAAGGGATGGGATTCCATGGCGATAGGTCCCGTCTTTAGGGTGCTGCCATCCACCAGATGCCGCTGGGATGGGTTCTTCTTAGGGCGCAATGGGATGCCTAGTTGGGAAGCCAGATGTCACGGCTGTGGGTGGGGGAAACCCTCAGCCGTGCGATGTCAAGGAATAAGGAGGCTGCTTGACCAGGACAACAGAATTAGGGAGCAGGTCACCTCCTAACGCATCCCTAAATCTGACCCTGACTCCTAGCTGTATGAGCCAACCCTGAAGGTAGGAGGACTCATACTCAGGAACCTCGGGTCCCTACTAGCTCTCAAGGGATCCCTGAACTAGGAGCTGGGTAAGACAACCTGTTCCTCCTTGACACGGACGAACAGGAGTCTAAACTGGCCAAACTGCAAGGAAGGGGAAACATAAACAGCCTATGGATATGGCAGGTGAGTAAAACCACTTCCACCCCTACCTGCCACAGACACACTGACTGGATCCCGTGCTCAAATGCTGACGTCCACACCAAACATAGAAAGGACACAGCACACACACAAAAACACACAGGAACCCAGATCCATAGCTACAGAAAGAATAGACACCACACACACATAAAGTAACATTGTGACATAATATTTATGACCACAAGGGTGGCCCTCACTGGCAGATGGTATAAGGATACCAGGAGGATGACTCCAGCATAACATGCCTGGAGTACCCCTCAGCTACAGGCTTCCAGCAGATGCTAAATAGCCCAAGTAGCCACACCCACACAGACACACATTGGGAAGGGAGTTAACCCTTCCAACACCAGACAAGGTAAGGTAACCACTTAAAGGGGAAGTGAACATACAACTAAATCCCGTGCATACCAAACAAACAAAGTGCACACATAAAACCACACATTGCCAGAGGCAAGCGCATGCATAGACAGCGAGCCGCCTAGCCACCAGCTCAGGCTGCTCCACTGCCAAGAACCTTATGTTGCCAGCGGCAACCACACGTGAGGCAACATACTAGCAGCCCTCACCTGGTTGAGAACAATACCAGACCATGGGAAACTGCATGCGTCACAAGGAGTCACGACCATGACCATGGTCGTGACACTCCTACACCTCAAAGCCCCCCCACCAAAAAAAAAAAAAGGGAAACTAGTGAGGAAAGCAAAAACAGGGATGGAAGAAGGGAAAAAGTAGCAGAAACAATGTCAGTGCAAGCGAGTCTCCCTGGACTGCTGCCAGCCCCTGGAGCAACACACAGGAACCAGGGTGCCGACTGCCAGCCCCTGGAGCAACACACAGGAACCAGAGCACCAGCAAAGAAACAACCCGGAGAGACCGCACTGAACACTGCGTCCACTCTACTCACGTTCCCACTCCAGGTCGCTGCCAACAGCCACTCCTAACCAGCACACCGCCGGAACACTAACTGAATGCTGCCAGCAGATGGCCAGAGATAGGAACATAGAGAAGGACAAGGGGGCACCAATACAGGCAATGGTGAAAATGAATGGCGGGGAAAAAGCCACTCACCGCGCTGTTAACGGTGAAACCCCCAATACGCTCTCCCTCCGGAGAACGCACATGCACCCCATCAACAGATGGCGATACATATTGCACCCTCTTTCGAAGGTGTACCACGTAAGGAGCCATTGTGGTCATACTGTCACGGATGAGAGTGGGGGAAACCCTCATCCGTGTGATGTTAAGGAATAAGGAGGCTGCTTGACCAGGACAACAGAATTAGGGAGCAGGTCACCTCCTAACGCATCCCTAAATCTGACCCTGACTCCTAGCTGTATGAGCCAACCCTGAAGGTAGGAGGACTCATACTCAGGAACCTCGGGTCCCTACTAGCCCTCAATGGATCCCTGAACTAGGAGCTGGGTAGGACAACCTGTTCCTCCTTGACACGGACGAACAGGAGTCTAAACTGGCCAAACTGCAAGGAAGGGGAAACAAACAGCCTATGGATATGGCAGGTGAGTAAAACCACTTCCACCCCTACCTGCCACAGACACACTGACTGGATCCCCTGCTCAAATGCTGACGTCCACACCAAACATAGAAAGGACACAGCACACACACAAAAACACACAGGAAACCAGATCCATAGCTGCAATAAGAATAGACACCACACACACATAAAGTAACATTGTGACATAATATTTATGACCACAAGGGTGGCCCTCACTGGCAGATGGTATAAGGATACCAGGAGGATGACTCCAGCATAACATGCCTGGAGTACCCCTCAGCTACAGGCTTCCAGTAGAGGCTAAATAGCCCAAGTAGCCACACCCACACAGACACACACTGGGAAGGGAGTTAACCCTTCCAACACCAGACAAGGTAAGGTAACCACCTAAAGGGGAAGTGAACATACAACTAAATCCCGTGCACACCAAACAAACAAAGTGCACACATAAAACTACACATTGCCAGAGGCAAGCGCATGCATAGACAGCGAGCCGCCTAGCCACCAGCTCAGGCTGCTCCACTGCCAAGAACCTTATGTTGCCAGCGGCAACCACATGTGAGGCAACATACTATCAGCCCTCACCTGGTTGAGAACAATACCAGACCGTGGGCAACTGCATGCGTCACAAGGAGTCACGACCATGACCATGGTCGTGACGCCAGATCCTTGTCCATAAAACAGCTGCTTGCGCCCGAATCAATGATGGCAGAGAGATCAATATTGTTGTTGCCCAGCTGCAGGGAAACAGGGATGGTGAGATGAGACGAGTTGTTATACATAGGTAGGTTAATGCATACCGTGGGTGTCTCCGGCCTACCTGTAGGAGGTTTGATGGGACAGTCCTTCAGGAAATGGCCCGGTTTTGCGCAGTATAAACACAGATGCAGGGTTCGTCTTCTGGTTCTCTCCACCGTGGACAGGGGACCCCAAACAGCCCCGATCTGCATCGACTCCTCCTGGTTACCGTCTGCCGCCACAGGAACAGGAGCCGGAAGGACTCCGACCGGCGCTCCGGTAGAGGCAGGGTCTGTTGTCGCTCCTGTCGTCTCTCCCGGAAGCAGCGATCCAGGTGGGTTACTGAGTCCATCAGGCCCCCCAAGGAGCCCGACACCCCGATGCGGGCGAGCTCATCCTTGAGCTGCTCGGACAAGCCGATGCTGAACTGGTCAATCAAGGCCATCTCGTTCAAGCCCGTATCCGGGGCTACCTCACGGAATTCCATGATGTAATCCTCCACTGAACGTCTGCCCTGGCGGAGGGTGTGCAAGGTACCCCTGGCGGTTGAAGAACGCAGGGATTCATCATAAAGTCTTTGCATAGCTGCGGCAAAGGACTCCCAAGATGCCAGCACTGCGTCATCGGCTTGTAGGAGTTGGTGCACCCAGGTCTGGGGAGGCCCAGAGAGCAAGGAGATTGCCGTGCGTACCTTGACGAAGTCCGTGGCATATGTACGAGGCTTCAGGGAAAACAACAGCTCGCAGGAGATGATGAAGGAGCGGTACTTCCTCCGATCGCCTGAAAACCGCTCAGGGAGGCTGACTGACAGCTTGCTAAAGACCACTTCAAGGGTGCGTGTCGGCATAGGGGAAGGCGAGAGTGGTAGCGCGGTGCGCTCTGCGATGCGTTGCTCCTGTGTGGCAACCCTCTGCAGCAGGTGCTCATGACTGGCCTGTATCTCTTGGAAGGCCTGCGTCATGAGGTTAAGTTGCTGGGTCAGGGCCGTCATGGGATCCACTGCTTCTGCGGGTTCCATGGTATAAGGCTGAGTTATTTTGTCAAACGTCCCAGAGAGCCAGTAGTGGGATGAGGAACCCACTGGCAGTAAGCAGCTGCCACCCAGAAATGCAGGAACGCTATGCTCCCGGGGATGCGTGCGCAGCCTGCGTACTGCGCATGCGCCCACGCCGCGCGACTCGCGCACCCGCACCTCGGGCACCAGGTGTTCTACCGAGCTGAAGGGGAACCGGTGCCCTGCTCCGTGCCCGCGGTCCCCGAGTAGGGGTAATACCCCCTGCTTCCTGACATTGATGAATATGGAGATATATATTTTGACACAACAGGATCTGTTAGCAATATCAGCCAGTGTTTGTTGATAGATGCCCTTATTTTTTCCCAACGTGGGTGGCTATTCCCCTATTATTGACAGAGTTGAGGTCTCCCAACACCTCTCGGCCTGTTGCTTGACAACCCTGGTGTACGGCGTTAGATAGTGCTCACTTGCATCTCGACAGTAGTTGGAAGATTTTCTCTGACTGCAATGAGATCTTTGCAAACACTCAACAAGGAACTTCAACACCCAGGATCTTCGACCTCGGGGAACCCCAGTGAGGAAAGAAGCTTGGCGAAGATATTCCCTGAAATAACTCCCCCTAGCAAGACCATAGAAGATATGCGTAGCTCCGTCTCCTGTGGCCAAAGGGAAGAAATGAAGATGAAGCAAGGCAACAGTATGGCCTCCACTGCCAAGTCATCCAAGACTCCCAAGGACGTTGATGGGTCCAGCAAAAAGACCCAGGCAACTGAGCGTCCAGGACCTTCATCTGAAGCCACCATGCTGTATTGACTATTTAATGGGATTCATACTGTTGTGGCTATCCAGAAAGCCTGTCTGTTTTAAGGATGCTACATGGCCTGAAAGGAATTGCCTTATTCTCAGGAAGGAAAGCATGTCTGTCCTGGATTGCCACAGGCTTATCCACAGCCTGCTATGGAACCAGGAACGGTCTGGGCCGGGGGGCAGGGAGGCAATTGCCCCCCAGGACGCCCTAAAAAAACGTCCGCTGGGCCGTCTTTAACAAATAATTTTTTAAAAAATTGTTTTTTAATTCCTCAGGGCCGCACCGTCGATCACCACAGGTGGCGCGGCCCTGTATGTAATTGCGGCGGGTAGCATTGGCGGCGGGCAGTAGGAGATGAGCGCTTCCATTGTGACGTCCATTGTGGAAGCGCTCATCTCTATATTCATTCAGCTGTGCTGTGGGGCAGGGGAGGGAGAGGCGTGTCCCTCCCCTGTTCTTCTGATAGGCCGCAGGCACTAATGCCTGCAGCCTATCGGAGGCCGGCTCAGGCAGCGCGATGACATCATTATCATCGCGCCGCCTGAGCCGGGCAGCACACAGCAGGGACACAGGCCGGAAGAGGCCTGCATCACTGCTGATGGAGGTAAGTAGTGTTTTTTTTTTTTTCTTTGCGGGGGGAGCTGTCACTATGGCTATGGGGGAGCTGTCACTATGGCTATGGGGGAGCTGGCACTATGGGGGGAGCTGGCACTATGGCTATGGGGGAGCTGGCACTATGGCTATGGGGGAGCTGGCACTATGGGGGGGAGCTGGCACTATGGGGACCTGGCACTATAGGGGGGCTGGCACTATGGGGGAGCTAGCACTATGGGGGCTGGCACTATGGGGGGGGCTGGCATTATGGGGGGAGCTGCCACTATGGGGGGGCTGGCACTATGGGGGAGCTGGCACTATGGGGGGGAGCTGGCACTATGGGGGGAGCTGGAACTGAGGGGAGCTGGCACTATAGGAGGAGCTGGCACAATGGGGGGCACTATGGGGGCATTGCTTGCTGGCACATTATGGGGGGGCACCATGGGGGAGAGGAGCACTATGGGGGTATCTGGGGGCTCTAAAGGGGCTTTTTTAATTATTGGCACATTATGGGGGGCACTGTAGGGTAGAGCGGCACTATGGGGCATCTAGTGTCACACTAGCCCCATTATTTGGGGGCACTATGGGGAAGTGGGGGCTCTAAAGGGGCCTTTTTTATTGGCACATTATGGGGGGCACTATGGCATTTGGTGGCACTAAAGGGGTATTTTTTACTGCCACATGATGGGAGGCACTAGGGGAGAGCGGCACTATGGGGCATTATTTGGGGGCACTATGGGGAAGTGGAGCACTATTGGGGCATATGGTGGCACTAAGAAGGGGCATTTGTTACTGGCACATTGTGGGGGAGAGGAGCACTATACGGGCATCTGCTGGGGGCACTAAGAAGGGGCATTTTTTTACTGGCATATTATGGGGGACACTATGGTGAAGGGGGAGAGGAGCACTATGAGGGCATTTACTGGGGCACTATGTAGGGGTATTTTATACTGCATACATTATGGGGACATTAGCTCAACTGTGGGCACTAAGTGGCGGTATTTCATGTACTGTCATATTATAGGGAGAATTATTACTACTAGGGGGTATTATGGGAAGCTTTACTACTACTGGGGGGCTATGAGGAACATGATTACTAGGGCACTATAGGGGCATTATTACTACTAAGTGTGCTCTGGCAGAGAATTATTTCTATTGGTGGGATTTTGGGGAGCACTGTTACTTTGGGGGCCCCCTGGCATAGTATCAGCTTAGCACAATTATTTTTGGGGGACATTATCTTTATACTATTAGTGTCTGGGCGCATTTATTTTTCAGAGCACTATGTGCCAATAATTATTTAACCCCTTAAGGACTCAGCCCTATTTCACCTTAAGGACATTTTTTGCAAATCTGACCAGTGTCACTTTATGTGGTGATAACTTTAAAACGCTTTTACTTATCCAGGCCAATCTGAGATTGTTTTTTCGTCACATATTGTACTTCATAACACTGGTAAAATCGAGTCCAAAAATCATTTTTATTTATAAAAAAAGACAAAATTTACCCAAATTTGGGAAAAATTAGCAAATTTCCAAGTTTCAATTTCTCTACTTCTATAATTTTTAGTAATACCTCCTCCAAAATAGCTATTAGTTTACATTCCCCATATGTCTACTTCATGTTTGGATCATTTTGGGAATGCCATTTTATTTTTTGGAAACGTTACAAGGCTTAGAAGTTTAGATGCAAATCTTGAAAATTTTAAGAAATTTTCAAAAACCCACTTTTTAGGGACCAATTCAGGTCTGAAGTCACTTTGTGAGGCTTACATAATAGAAACGACCAAAAAGTGACCCCATTCTAGAAACTACACCCCTCAAGGTATTCAAAACTGATTTTACAAACATTATTAACCCTTTAGGTGTTCCCCAAGAGTTGATGGCAAATGGAGATGAAATTTCAGAATTTAAATTTTTTGCCAAATTTTCCATTTTAACAGCCAAACAAAACTCTATATTTATTGCCCTGACTCTGCGGTTTACAGAAACACCTGATATGTGGTCGTACACCACTGTACGGCCCCACGTCAGGGCGTAGAGGGAAAGGAACTCTGTGTGGTTTTTGTAAGGCAGGTACTATTTTAGGGTACATATGATTTTTGGTTGCTCTATATTACACTTTTTGTGAAGCAAAGTAACAAAAAATAGAAATTCTGAAATTTTACCTCCATTTGCCATTGACTCTTGTGGAACACTTAAAGGGTTAACAAAGTTTGTAAAATCAGTTTTGAATACCTTGAGGGGTGTAGTTTCTTAAAAGGGGTCACTTTTTGGAGTTTCTACTCTAGGGGTGCATCAGGGGGGGGCTTCAAATGGGACATGGTGTCAAAAAACAAGTCCAGCAAAAACTGCTTTCCAAAATCCTTCCCTCCTAACAATACATACTGTATTTTTCGCCCTATAAGACGCACCGGCCCATAAGACGCACCTAGGTTTTTGGGAGGAAAATAAGAAAAAAAATATTTTTAACCAAAAGGTGTGCTGTGTGTTTGGTGGGTTTGGAACTAATGGTGGTCTATGGATGGCACTATTACTGGGGATCTGTGGATGGCACTATTACTGGGGATCTGTGGATGGCACTATTACTGGGGATCTGTGGATGGCACTATTACTGGGGATCTGTGGATGACGGACACTGTTATGGGGGGATCTGTGGATGACACACACTGTTATGGGGGGATCTGTGGATGACGGACACTGTTATGGGGGGATCTGTGGATGACTGACACTGTTATGGGGGGATCTGTGGATGACGGACACTGTTATGGGGGGGATCTGTGGATGACGGACACTGTTATGGGGGGATCTGTGGATGACGGACACTGTTATGGGGGGGATCTGTGGATGACGGACACTGTTATGGGGGGATCTGTGGATGACGGACACTGTTATGGGGGGGATCTGTGGGTGACGGTCACTGTTATGGGGGGATCTGTGGATGACGGACACTGTTATGGGGGATCTGTGGATGACGGACACTGTTATGGGGGGGATCTGTGGATGACGGACACTGTTACAGGGGGATCTGTGGCTGGCACTGTTACAGGGGGGGGATCTGTGGCTGGCACTGTTACAGGGGGGGATCTGCGGATGGCACTGTTATGGGCTGGGGATCTGTGGGTGGCACTGTTATATATGTGCCATCCACAGACCCCCAGCCCATAACAGTGCCATCCACAGACCCCCCCCAGCCCATAACAGTGCCATCCACAGACCCCCCCAGCCCATAACAGTGACATCCACAGACCCCCCCAGCCCATAACTGTGCCATCCACAGATCGCCCCCGCCTCCCCCCCCCCCCGCTGCCGCCAGTATACAAATATAAGATGTTATATTCATTTATTGGTTATTAAACATGCCCCCTCAGTCCTATTACTACCTTACATCCAAATCGCTTCTATAGAATTCAGGCAGCCCAAGCCGGGCGGCCGGCGCGTCTCTCACTGACGTCACTTGCCTGCGCCGCCTGCTTCATTCAGACAATTGTAACAAACAAAGAAATCCCTCAAAGGAGTTGCTACGCAACTATTTACCAAAATTTTTAATTATTAACGGTCACTAGGACCACGCGTATTTTTGCAACTCCTCTGACTAATAATATAAAACTCAATTTTATTATATTTCTTTTAAAACCAACATAATGCTTGGGAACATAAAGTGGGGAGATTAAAACTTTCAGGAGTGACAGTCGCACTATCAGTGGCCAAAGATTCTGTGTACAGCTTTTGTCATCAGACTTGCCTACATATTTTTATAAATCAGTGATGTAGAGTCTCTTAATTTGAGACCCACATATAAACACCCTGTCTAACTCCTGTCTAAAACCTAACTACCTGAATCCCTACATGTTTCGCCGAGCCTGTCGGCGTCTTCAGGGGAAACTATCAGGTGAATGTTGGGGGCGGGGTCAGGGCTTTTTAAACCTTCCGGTTTATTTTAATGTCCAATCCTTTTGTTTCAGGGGAGGGGGCGCTGCCGATACATGTGCACTCCACCAGCGTCCCACCAATAGGTGGGAGCCCCGTCACATCGACTGGGGGTGTATACTATATGGCCGGGCTGTTGACGTCACCTCTTTCGCCTCCCGTCAGCCAGCCCGGTCCTCTTGATGATGTCATTGCCAGTGCGCCCACATACGTGATTGCCCTGCGTCCTCCGGCTTCACAGTGATGTTGTGCGCATGCGCAAGAACTTTTTCTCCGTTTCCACTGACGACTGGATCTGCGCATGCCTGCGAACTTAGCTTCTGACAAGATTACAGCAAGAAAGCGTTATTGCTGTGTGGGTAGCTACTGGGGGGATAGTCAATATGGGTATATATTGTATATTTCTTTTTTAATCACCACTTTTCTCATCTCATCAGAGGTTCACAGTGGTTAATACCCTCTGGACTTCTCCTCTTTTTTTAATTTTAGGTTATAGATATGACTTATAGATATGGCTTTTTTGATACTTCCCTTATTGATGTCTATTAACTATTCTCTATTTTCTTTTTTTCTTTTTTTTTTTTTTTCCCCTTTAGGTTCCTCACCCTCCTCCTGTCGGAAGCCTTCCCAGACGTGAGTATTATTCATATCGGTTTATATCCTAGTTGTCTCCACTCCCCTAATTTTTTATCTTGCTTTCATCCATCCCTGAACGTCCGTACCCCAATTTCTTTTCTCCCTCATCTCCCTGTGGGGATGGTTATTTATTTATCTATTTAATTTTTTCCTTTTTCCTTTTTATTCATATTTATTCTCATATGGGGAGGAAAGATTTATATTTTTTATTTTATTTTAATGCTCCATATTTTAAATGTCATTCTCACTAGATCCATCATATATTGTAATGCATTTCTGGATGATCCAATTGACCTTACAAAAAAGAAGCAAAGGTAAATCCTTCATTTAGCCCATTCGGGGCTAGGGAGTGGAGACGATAAATCCACTTCGTCTCCTCTTGTTGAAGCTTGCGGTCAATACTGCCCTGTCTGGGAGATACCCCGATCTTCTGTATCCCCCAAATTTTTAGTCCGTTTGTTTTGCCATCATGGCATGTTAGTAAATGCCTAGAGAGGGGTGTCTCTTCATTAGTATTTAATACACTAAAATGCTTCGAGATCCTCCTCCTTAATTCCTGGATGGTTTTCCCAATATACAGCTTTTCACATTCACACTGTATACAGTAGACCACCCCCGAACTCTTACAGTTGATGAACTCACGTATCTTATAAGTTCTGTCATCATACGGGTTTTTGAATTCCTTCTTTGGAATCATAAATTTACAGAAACTACAGGCTCCACATGGATAAGAACCCGTGGTTGTGAGCCATGTAGTTTTGATTTTGGAAGTTCTTTGAAAATGACTTCTGACTAACATTTCCTTCAAATTTCTGCCCCGTCTATATGTGATACTTGGATTTTTAGGCAGTATCTCTCTCAGATCCTTATCCGCCTTCAGGATGTGCCAGTGTTTTTGGAGAATCCTGTACACCCTGGCATTCTGTACGTCGTAGGTCCCTATGCATCTAATGGTTTTCTCATCATCCTTTTTCCTGTTATTTAGGAGTTCTTCCCGATTTGTATTTACGGCTCTATTATACGCTTGATGAAGGACCTTTTTAGGGTAACCCCTCTTTCTAAACCTCGAGTATAAGATGTTACTTTCCTTTTGAAAGGTCTCTTCGTCAGTACAATTCCGTCTGGCCCTCAAGTACTGGCCTACGGGGATGCCTCTCTTTAATTTTGGTGGATGATAGCTCTGCCAATGAAGAAAACCATTAGACGCTGTGGGTTTCCTATAGACTTCTGTTTTAATTTCTCCTGTCATGTCAAGTGTGATTTTTAAATCGAGGAAATTGATACTTTCAGACTGTATTTCTACAGTGAATATCAGACCTAGATTATTTTTATTTAATCTGTCCGTGAATTCATTGAATACATTCAATGAACCATTCCAAAAAATCAAAATGTCATCTATAAACCGACCCCAAAACAAAATACAATCTGTGAATAATGCGTTCTCCTCCGTGAATACGAGTTTTTAGAATCTAGAATGTGATCCGGCTTTACAAATTATCAATCTGTCTGGGATAGACCTGGATCCCCAGTATGAACTATTACTGGGAAAAGGTCTATCCTTCACCCCTACACCAGGGTTCAATTGTTTCTCCTGGGTAAAGGATATTAATCTCTTTGCTAGGAAACTAGCTTTACATAAAGAATTTCAAGAGAGAGAAAGACAGGATCCAGGTAGGAAAGAACGGGAGGCCTTGATGATCCTGGAGGAATTATCAAGAGAGGGTAGAGGAGAGGCCCCTAATTCCATAGCCCCGATGACGGATATGGGACCTAGATCCAAATACACCCCTCCGTTTTCGGGATTTGCCAGTGTGGAGACTTTTGTGAATTTGGTCACAAGGGACCTAGAGCTGATTAAGACAAAAAAAAGTGAGGTTGGCAACAATTTGACGAATGAAGAAAAGGCTGCTCTAGCAGATCTGACCAAGAGAGATGAAATAATAATCAAAGCCTCTGATAAAGGAGGAAACATAGTGTTACTTAACAACAGGACTATGTAGGAATGGTCAGAAGACTGCTAGATGACCGCAAGACCTATAAAAGATTGGAGTCAAACCCAACTGTCAAATTCAAATCAGAACTCGAGTCCCTTTTAAAGCAGGCCAGAGAGGATATTTTGATCTCAAAAGATGAATTTAAAAAAATGTATAATACATGTCCAACGACGGCTACTTTTTACGCCTTGCCAAAGGTACATAAAAAGCGGGATCCAATCCCAGGAAGACCAATTGTATCTGGCAATTCCAGTCTGTGCGAGGGAATTAGTACCTATGTAGACTATTTTCTCAGACCTTTTGTTGAAATTTTACCGTCGTATATAAAAGATACGTTGGACATGGTCAAAAAACTAAATGGCATCCAGCTAGGCCCCAACACCCTTTTAGCAAGCCTCGACGTAGAGGCCTTATACACGAGTATTGAACATGAAAAAGGGATAAAAGCAGTGGAGCACTACCTATATACAAAGGGAACACACTTATATCAGCACAATGATTTAGTCATACAAATGTTACGTTTTTTACTTACTCACAATTATTTTGTTTTTGATGGCACTTATTATTTACAGACGCACGGCACAGCAATGGGGACGGTTTGCGCGCCTAGTTTCGCAAACCTGTACCTTGGGTGGTGGGAAGAAAAATTCGTATTCACGGAGGAGAACGCATTATTCACAGATTGTATTTTGTTTTGGGGTCGGTTTATAGATGACATTTTGATTTTTTGGAATGGTTCATTGAATGTATTCAATGAATTCACGGACAGATTAAATAAAAATAATCTAGGTCTGATATTCACTGTAGAAATACAGTCTGAAAGTATCAATTTCCTCGATTTAAAAATCACACTTGACATGACAGGAGAAATTAAAACAGAAGTCTATAGGAAACCCACAGCGTCTAATGGTTTTCTTCATTGGCAGAGCTATCATCCACCAAAATTAAAGAGAGGCATCCCCGTAGGCCAGTACTTGAGGGCCAGACGGAATTGTACTGACGAAGAGACCTTTCAAAAGGAAAGTAACATCTTATACTCGAGGTTTAGAAAGAGGGGTTACCCTAAAAAGGTCCTTCATCAAGCGTATAATAGAGCCGTAAATACAAATCGGGAAGAACTCCTAAATAACAGGAAAAAGGATGATGAGAAAACCATTAGATGCATAGGGACCTACGACGTACAGAATGCCAGGGTGTACAGGATTCTCCAAAAACACTGGCACATCCTGAAGGCGGATAAGGATCTGAGAGAGATACTGCCTAAAAATCCAAGTATCACATATAGACGGGGCAGAAATTTGAAGGAAATGTTAGTCAGAAGTCATTTTCAAAGAACTTCCAAAATCAAAACTACATGGCTCACAACCACGGGTTCTTATCCATGTGGAGCCTGTAGTTTCTGTAAATTTATGATTCCAAAGAAGGAATTCAAAAACCCGTATGATGACAGAACTTATAAGATACGTGAGTTCATCAACTGTAAGAGTTCGGGGGTGGTCTACTGTATACAGTGTGAATGTGAAAAGCTGTATATTGGGAAAACCATCCAGGAATTAAGGAGGAGGATCTCGAAGCATTTTAGTGTATTAAATACTAATGAAGAGACACCCCTCTCTAGGCATTTACTAACATGCCATGATGGCAAAACAAACGGACTAAAAATTTGGGGGATACAGAAGATCGGGGTATCTCCCAGACAGGGCAGTATTGACCGCAAGCTTCAACAAGAGGAGACGAAGTGGATTTATCGTCTCCACTCCCTAGCCCCGAATGGGCTAAATGAAGGATTTACCTTTGCTTCTTTTTTGTAAGGTCAATTGGATCATCCAGAAATGCATTACAATATATGATGGATCTAGTGAGAATGACATTTAAAATATGGAGCATTAAAATAAAATAAAAAATATAAATCTTTCCTCCCCATATGAGAATAAATATGAATAAAAAGGAAAAAGGAAAAAATTAAATAGATAAATAAATAACCATCCCCACAGGGAGATGAGGGAGAAAAGAAATTGGGGTACGGACGTTCAGGGATGGATGAAAGCAAGATAAAAAATTAGGGGAGTGGAGACAACTAGGATATAAACCGATATGAATAATACTCACGTCTGGGAAGGCTTCCGACAGGAGGAGGGTGAGGAACCTAAAGGGGAAAAAAAAAAAAAAGAAAAAAAGAAAAAAAGAAAATAGAGAATAGTTAATAGACATCAATAAGGGAAGTATCAAAAAAGCCATATCTATAAGTCATATCTATAACCTAAAATTAAAAAAAGAGGAGAAGTCCAGAGGGTATTAACCACTGTGAACCTCTGATGAGATGAGAAAAGTGGTGATTAAAAAAGAAATATACAATATATACCCATATTGACTATCCCCCCAGTAGCTACCCACACAGCAATAACGCTTTCTTGCTGTAATCTTGTCAGAAGCTAAGTTCGCAGGCATGCGCAGATCCAGTCGTCAGTGGAAACGGAGAAAAAGTTCTTGCGCATGCGCACAACATCACTGTGAAGCCGGAGGACGCAGGGCAATCACGTATGTGGGCGCACTGGCAATGACATCATCAAGAGGACCGGGCTGGCTGACGGGAGGCGAAAGAGGTGACGTCAACAGCCCGGCCATATAGTATACACCCCCAGTCGATGTGACGGGGCTCCCACCTATTGGTGGGACGCTGGTGGAGTGCACATGTATCGGCAGCGCCCCCTCCCCTGAAACAAAAGGATTGGACATTAAAATAAACCGGAAGGTTTAAAAAGCCCTGACCCCGCCCCCAACATTCACCTGATAGTTTCCCCTGAAGACGCCGACAGGCTCGGCGAAACATGTAGGGATTCAGGTAGTTAGGTTTTAGACAGGAGTTAGACAGGGTGTTTATATGTGGGTCTCAAATTAAGAGACTCTACATCACTGATTTATAAAAATATGTAGGCAAGTCTGATGACAAAAGCTGTACACAGAATCTTTGGCCACTGATAGTGCGACTGTCACTCCTGAAAGTTTTAATCTCCCCACTTTATGTTCCCAAGCATTATGTTGGTTTTAAAAGAAATATAATAAAATTGAGTTTTATATTATTAGTCAGAGGAGTTGCAAAAATACGCGTGGTCCTAGTGACCGTTAATAATTAAAAATTTTGGTAAATAGTTGCGTAGCAACTCCTTTGAGGGATTTCTTTGTTTGTTACAATTGTCTGTTTGAAGGGGCTTATCCGCCCAATCTCACAAAGGACCCCACGAACGATTGATCCTGTATATATACTGCCCTTCTGGGAAACCCTTGTTTAATGGCTGTGACCCCAATGAATAGCCATATATAGAGTGGATGAATAATCGGATTGAGATGGCAGGATTTCTCTCTAGTCAATTAAATAGTCAGGCCTTTCTCTCTGAAGCGAACATAGTGTTCTCCAGCGACAATCTCCCCTTGAATTGCCAAGATATATCTCAGGCATTCAAAGAGATTAACAAAACCTATAAGAAATATATTAGATCCATCTGGGAGGTTACCAGTCTGGAGACATACCTCCAACAAAAGATAGTCTACAGGGGTATGCGCATACGGATCACTCCTAATGCGCATCAAGACGACGTAGAATTTGTCAAGGGTTGGGAGGAGTTACTTACGGATAATTCTCTCCGGATGCAACAGTATATATGTGAACACGAGAGAAAATTACTAACGAGAGTAGCTGCACAGTTAGAGAAAGAGATAGGTGACATTCAGATATTTAAGACACAACCTGAATTTCCCTCATTTGAAACCAGACTCCAAAAGAACATAGAAAGTGCACAAAGTGAGATTAAAGAACGTAAGCACAAGAAGTATCTGAGAGATAAAAGGGATTTTGAAACGGGGCACATATATAACAACAAAAATAGTAAGAACCCCTATTTCTCTAGGAGATCTGAACAAAGGGATTACACTGATATATCAGAGTCTGAGGTATCTGAATCAGAAGGAAGTGGCAGGTACCCCTCTAAATATAGTGGGAAAAAAAAGAACAGATACCATCGGGGTGGTTATCAATCCAAAAAATACCCACAGAATCAGGGAGCAACTGGGGGACCCCACACCACCGAAAAATGGCAAAACCCGGTGCAAGGAAATCGGATTGCGGGCGCCCAGGAGCAAAATTTACAGGTGGCATTGTCCTCTGCACCATCTGCATTCTCATTTCCATCAGAAACTGGTACACACGGAAGTATAACACATATGACAGCTCAGAGTACTCCCGCAATACCACCGTCTTTTTTAGTCCCAGGGATCCAATTGAGAGACAGAGACAAATGGGGTTACAATACGCCAAAGATCTAGAATGTGATCCGGCTTTACAAATTATCAATCTGTCTGGGATAGACCTGGATCCCCAGTATGAACTATTACTGGGAAAAGGTCTATCCTTCACCCCTACACCAGGGTTCAATTGTTTCTCCTGGGTAAAGGATATTAATCTCTTTGCTAGGAAACTAGCTTTACATAAAGAATTTCAAGAGAGAGAAAGACAGGATCCAGGTAGGAAAGAACGGGAGGCCTTGATGATCCTGGAGGAATTATCAAGAGAGGGTAGAGGAGAGGCCCCTAATTCCATAGCCCCGATGACGGATATGGGACCTAGATCCAAATACACCCCTCCGTTTTCGGGATTTGCCAGTGTGGAGACTTTTGTGAATTTGGTCACAAGGGACCTAGAGCTGATTAAGACAAAAAAAAGTGAGGTTGGCAACAATTTGACGAATGAAGAAAAGGCTGCTCTAGCAGATCTGACCAAGAGAGATGAAATAATAATCAAAGCCTCTGATAAAGGAGGAAACATAGTGTTACTTAAACAACAGGACTATGTAGGAATGGTCAGAAGACTGCTAGATGACCGCAAGACCTATAAAAGATTGGAGTCAAACCCAACTGTCAAATTCAAATCAGAACTCGAGTCCCTTTTAAAGCAGGCCAGAGAGGATATTTTGATCTCAAAAGATGAATTTAAAATACTGTATAATACATGTCCAACGACGGCTACTTTTTACGCCTTGCCAAAGGTACATAAAAAGCGGGATCCAATCCCAGGAAGACCAATTGTATCTGGCAATTCCAGTCTGTGCGAGGGAATTAGTACCTATGTAGACTATTTTCTCAGACCTTTTGTTGAAATTTTACCGTCGTATATAAAAGATACGTTGGACATGGTCAAAAAACTAAATGGCATCCAGCTAGGCCCCAACACCCTTTTAGCAAGCCTCGACGTAGAGGCCTTATACACGAGTATTGAACATGAAAAAGGGATAAAAGCAGTGGAGCACTACCTATATACAAAGGGAACACACTTATATCAGCACAATGATTTAGTCATACAAATGTTACGTTTTTTACTTACTCACAATTATTTTGTTTTTGATGGCACTTATTATTTACAGACGCACGGCACAGCAATGGGGACGGTTTGCGCGCCTAGTTTCGCAAACCTGTACCTTGGGTGGTGGGAAGAAAAATTCGTATTCACGGAGGAGAACGCATTATTCACAGATTGTATTTTGTTTTGGGGTCGGTTTATAGATGACATTTTGATTTTTTGGAATGGTTCATTGAATGTATTCAATGAATTCACGGACAGATTAAATAAAAATAATCTAGGTCTGATATTCACTGTAGAAATACAGTCTGAAAGTATCAATTTCCTCGATTTAAAAATCACACTTGACATGACAGGAGAAATTAAAACAGAAGTCTATAGGAAACCCACAGCGTCTAATGGTTTTCTTCATTGGCAGAGCTATCATCCACCAAAATTAAAGAGAGGCATCCCCGTAGGCCAGTACTTGAGGGCCAGACGGAATTGTACTGACGAAGAGACCTTTCAAAAGGAAAGTAACATCTTATACTCGAGGTTTAGAAAGAGGGGTTACCCTAAAAAGGTCCTTCATCAAGCGTATAATAGAGCCGTAAATACAAATCGGGAAGAACTCCTAAATAACAGGAAAAAGGATGATGAGAAAACCATTAGATGCATAGGGACCTACGACGTACAGAATGCCAGGGTGTACAGGATTCTCCAAAAACACTGGCACATCCTGAAGGCGGATAAGGATCTGAGAGAGATACTGCCTAAAAATCCAAGTATCACATATAGACGGGGCAGAAATTTGAAGGAAATGTTAGTCAGAAGTCATTTTCAAAGAACTTCCAAAATCAAAACTGCATGGCTCACAACCACGGGTTCTTATCCATGTGGAGCCTGTAGTTTCTGTAAATTTATGATTCCAAAGAAGGAATTCAAAAACCCGTATGATGACAGAACTTATAAGATACGTGAGTTCATCAACTGTAAGAGTTCGGGGGTGGTCTACTGTATACAGTGTGAATGTGAAAAGCTGTATATTGGGAAAACCATCCAGGAATTAAGGAGGAGGATCTCGAAGCATTTTAGTGTATTAAATACTAATGAAGAGACACCCCTCTCTAGGCATTTACTAACATGCCATGATGGCAAAACAAACGGACTAAAAATTTGGGGGATACAGAAGATCGGGGTATCTCCCAGACAGGGCAGTATTGACCGCAAGCTTCAACAAGAGGAGACGAAGTGGATTTATCGTCTCCACTCCCTAGCCCCGAATGGGCTAAATGAAGGATTTACCTTTGCTTCTTTTTTGTAAGGTCAATTGGATCATCCAGAAATGCATTACAATATATGATGGATCTAGTGAGAATGACATTTAAAATATGGAGCATTAAAATAAAATAAAAAATATAAATCTTTCCTCCCCATATGAGAATAAATATGAATAAAAAGGAAAAAGGAAAAAATTAAATAGATAAATAAATAACCATCCCCACAGGGAGATGAGGGAGAAAAGAAATTGGGGTACGGACGTTCAGGGATGGATGAAAGCAAGATAAAAAATTAGGGGAGTGGAGACAACTAGGATATAAACCGATATGAATAATACTCACGTCTGGGAAGGCTTCCGACAGGAGGAGGGTGAGGAACCTAAAGGGGAAAAAAAAAAAAAAGAAAAAAAGAAAATAGAGAATAGTTAATAGACATCAATAAGGGAAGTATCAAAAAAGCCATATCTATAAGTCATATCTATAACCTAAAATTAAAAAAAGAGGAGAAGTCCAGAGGGTATTAACCACTGTGAACCTCTGATGAGATGAGAAAAGTGGTGATTAAAAAAGAAATATACAATATATACCCATATTGACTATCCCCCCAGTAGCTACCCACACAGCAATAACGCTTTCTTGCTGTAATCTTGTCAGAAGCTAAGTTCGCAGGCATGCGCAGATCCAGTCGTCAGTGGAAACGGAGAAAAAGTTCTTGCGCATGCGCACAACATCACTGTGAAGCCGGAGGACGCAGGGCAATCACGTATGTGGGCGCACTGGCAATGACATCATCAAGAGGACCGGGCTGGCTGACGGGAGGCGAAAGAGGTGACGTCAACAGCCCGGCCATATAGTATACACCCCCAGTCGATGTGACGGGGCTCCCACCTATTGGTGGGACGCTGGTGGAGTGCACATGTATCGGCAGCGCCCCCTCCCCTGAAACAAAAGGATTGGACATTAAAATAAACCGGAAGGTTTAAAAAGCCCTGACCCCGCCCCCAACATTCACCTGATAGTTTCCCCTGAAGACGCCGACAGGCTCGGCGAAACATGTAGGGATTCAGGTAGTTAGGTTTTAGACAGGAGTTAGACAGGGTGTTTATATGTGGGTCTCAAATTAAGAGACTCTACATCACTGATTTATAAAAATATGTAGGCAAGTCTGATGACAAAAGCTGTACACAGAATCTTTGGCCACTGATAGTGCGACTGTCACTCCTGAAAGTTTTAATCTCCCCACTTTATGTTCCCAAGCATTATGTTGGTTTTAAAAGAAATATAATAAAATTGAGTTTTATATTATTAGTCAGAGGAGTTGCAAAAATACGCGTGGTCCTAGTGACCGTTAATAATTAAAAAGCCTGCTTCATTCAGGCACATGACAAGAGTTACGCTGCCGCCCGCCTGGCCTGCCTGAATTCTACAGATGCGATTAGGATGTAAGGTAGTAATAGGACTGAGGGGACATGTTTAATAACCAATAAATGAATATGACATCTTATATTAGTATACCGGAGCGGCGGGGCGGGGCTATACTACACTGACTGCACCGCCCCGCTGCTATTGCCAGCCCCCAGATCCTCCTCCCAGTCCCTCCCCGAGTCCCCGCTCGCTCCTACATTGCAGCTTGCGATGTAAAACGGCAAGCATTCGCTCCATAAGACGCAGGGGCATTTCTCCCCCATTTTGGGGGAAGAAAAAGTGCGTCTTATGGGGCGAAAAATACGGTATATCACTACAGAACATACGGGGTAATACAGCGCCCCATACCTCTTACATCCAGTGATGTCTCCTCTGATGTACAGTCTTGTGAAAAAATTAGGACACCCTTTGAAAGCATGTGGTTTTTTGTAACATTTTTAATAAATGGTTATTTCATCTCCGTTTCAACAATACAGAGAGATTAAAGTAATCCGACTAAACAAAGAAAACTGAAGAAAAGTCTTTTCAAGATCTTCTGTAAATGTCATTCTACAAAAATGCCTATTCTAACTGAGGAAAAAGATAGGACACCCTTGCCCCTAATAGCGAGTGTTACCTCCTTTGGCTGAAATAACTGCAGTGAGACGGTTCTTGTAGCCATCTACCAGTCTTCGACATCGGTCTGAGGAAATTTTACCCCACTCCTCAATGCAGAACTTTTTCAGCTGTGAGATGTTTGAGGGGTTTCTTGCACGTACAGCCCTTTTCAAGTCACCCCACAGCATCTCAATGGGATTCAAATCTGGACTTTGACTTGGCCATTCCAGGACTCTCCATTTCTTCTTTTTCAGCCAATCTTTGGTTGATTTACTAGTATGTTTTGGGTCATTGTCATGTTGCATGGTCCAGTTCCGCTTCAGCTTTAATTTTCTAACTGATGGTCTCACATGTTCTTCAAGCACCTTCTGATACACAGTAGAATTCATCGTGGATTCTATGATGGTGAGCTGACCAGGTCCTGCTGCAGCAAAGCAGCCCCAAACCATGACACTTCCACCTCCATGCTTCACAGTTGGTATGAGGTTCTTTTCTTGGAATGCTGTGTTTGGTTTACGCCAAACATGTCCTCTGCTGTTGTGTCCAAATAATTCAATTTTGGACTCATCTGTCCAAAGAACATTATTCCAGAAGTCCTGGTCTTTGTCAACTTTATCGCTGGCAAATGTCAGTCTGGCCTCGATGTTTCTCTTGGAAAGCAAAGGTTTCCTCCTTGCACACCTCCCATGCAAGTTAAACTTGTACAGTCTCTTTCTGATTGTAGAGGCATGTACTTCTACATCAACAGTAGCCAGAGCCTGCTGTAGTTCTCGAGATGACACTTTAGGGTTTTTGGATACCTCTTTTAGCATCTTGCGGTCTGCTCTTGGGGTGAACTTGCTGGGGCGACCAGTCCTGGGCATGTTGGCAGTTGTTTTGAAAGCCCTCCACTTGTAGACTATCTTCCGGACAGTGGAATGGCTGATTTCAAAATCTTTTGAGATCTTTTTAAATCCCTTCCCAGACTCATAGGCTGCTACAATCTTTTTTCTGAAGTCCTCTGACAGCTCTTTTGCTCTCACCATGGTGCTCACTCTCACTTCAACAGTCAGGAGCACACCAAACTAAATGTCTGAGGTTTAAATAGGGCAAGCCTCATTCAACATGCAGAGTAACGATCTACTAATTATGTGCACCTGGTGTGATATACCTGTGTGAGATCTGAGCCAATTTAAGAGGGAATACATGTGAGGGTGTCCTATCTTTTTCCTCAGTTAGAATAGGCATTTTTGTAGAATGACATTTACAGAAGATCTTGAAAAGACTTTTCTTCAGTTTTCTTTGTTTAGTTGGATTACTTTAATCTCTCTGTATTGTTGAAACGGAGATGAAATAACCATTTATTAAAAATGTTACAAAAAACCACATGCTTTCAAAGGGTGTCCTAATTTTTTCACATGACTGTAGATGTTCTCTTTCCTCATTTTTCTCCATTCAGTACAGACCACCATGATTTCTTTCAGCCATCTCTCGTCTCTGCAGTTTGACAAAAAACATCATAGTTTACTACTTTTTCATTATCCTTCCATCTTCTGGACAAATCATCCTACCACCTCCAATACTGTGCTGCTGTGCTCCCCAATACTATATTGCATAAACAGATAAACCCAGGGTGTCACGACTGTGACTGATCCAGACAGGTCTGGGAGGAGAAGGTCGCAGCGACTTGCTACTCGCTATAGCTTGTGAGTTTGCTCCGTGGTTCAGGGTATGTCATCTGGGTTTTGCCTTGTGAACCTTTTTGTCCTGACTGGGAGTTTGTAGGCATCCTTCTCAGGTGAGTCCTGTCGGCAACACTCCCAGCTACTATATTAGTTTCAGTTTCACTTGCAGTCATTGCCAGATATAGTCCTTACTTCCAGTGCTACTCTGACCTTGGAAGGAGATCGTTTGATGGTGTTGCTGTGGAGCTCTTGTCCGGCGTGGACTGTCGTGTTTGGGATCGCCTTCTCTGCTCGTGACTGGATAAGTCTATCTCTGCTGTTGTTTGTTTGTTGCTGTCTTCCCCTGTTGTTTTCCTAGACGTGAGTGATGGTGACTAGCGCTCCCATCGGCCTTTCCCCAGTCCAGTGTTGTTAGGGCGACTGAGGGTTTAGGCATCCTGCTCGCCGCACGGGTTCACACCCCGTCTAGGGTATCAGGGCAGACAGGTGCCAGCTTAGGGTTAGTCAGGGGTGGCCATTCTATTTCCCATCCATAGATAAGGGTCCCCCTTCCCCTCCGTCTGGTGCGACACGACTGCTGCTGGGATAGCGGTCGTGACACAGGGTGCCCCATGGTAATAGTGCTCCCAAAAGTCACAACTAACAATTCTCTGCCAGATCAGACTTGGTAGTAATATTGCCCCGACAGTGCCCCAAACATGTCCCCACTGTGCCTCAGAAGTAACAATGCTCCCATAGTGCCCATACTAGTAATTATGTTCCCCACAGTCCCCCAGTAGTAATAAAACCCACCAAAATGCCCCATAATGTGTCCCAGTATAAAACGCCCCTATACATAGCCTGACATATAAATTACCCCTTCTTTGTAACCTCAGTAGATGCCCCCCCCTAATAGTGTGCCAATAAGAAGTGCCCCTAGATGCCCCCATAATGTTCCTCTCCCCCCTTCCCCATAGTGGCCACCATATAAAATACCACTTTTGTTCCCTCCATAGTGCCACATTTAAAATACCACTTTTGTGGCCCCCCATAGTGCCCCCCAATAATGTGCCAGTATGGAGTGCCCCTAGATGCCCCCATACTGCCTCCCCATATAAAATACCACTTTTGTGCCCCCATAGTGCCCCATTTAAAATACCACTTTTGTAGCCCCCTCATAGTGCCCCCCAATAATGTACCTGTAAGGAGTGCCCCTAGATGCCCCCATAGTGCCCCCCCATATAAAATACCAATGTTGTGCCCACATAGTGCCCCCCAATAATGTGCCAGTAAGGAGTCCCCTAGATGCCCCCATAGTGCACCTCTCTGCATTGTTTGCCATATAAAAAAAATAAACACTTACACTTACCTCCATGAGGCTGGCAGCGATGCGATGCAGGCCTCTTCCAGACTGTGTCCCGCGCTGTACATCGTGTCGCCTGCACCTCTGATAGGCTGCAGGTCTAGTGCCTGCAGCCTATCATATGAACAGGGAAGGGAGACGCCTCTTTCTTTCCCCTCAGCACATCCATCTGTATCGCTGTCCTGATGACGGTGATACAGATGAATATAAAGATTAGTGTTTCCACAATGGAAGCATTCATCTCTCCGAGCCTTGCCATTGCCACCCCCCACTTGTCAGCAGGGCTGCGCCGCCTGAGGCGATTGCTTCACTTCGCCTTATTGGCAGTGCGGCCCTGACTGTATATTAGACATGTATCTATCATGTATGTATTGCGATTGTGTTATTTAAGTGCTGCTTCACAGCCTGGACTGTGTTGCAGTACTTTGTATGTATGTTGACGATTTTGATTGAAATAAATGAGTTTTCAGTCAAAATAGACCAGGGTGTGTGATGAGTGACTTATTTATCAGCTCCCCAGACCATTACTTGCTGCAATGAAGCTAACCACTCTGTGGCCCACGCTTCAGATCCCACTGAAAATTTAAAATTTTGCACCACTCTGAAATAAATACAAAATGCCATACACCAAAACAGAATAAATTGCAACCATAACCACAGGGTATTTGACGAATACATTGTTAACACGTAGGATACCAGCGCCGTATATGTACGGCGCTGGAAACTGGGTCAGAAATTCCAGCGCCATACAACTTTGGCGGGCGGGCGCAGCCGGTCAGTCGGTGAAAACACAGATGCCGACACATTAACCCTTGCACTGGCATGGTCAGCGCTGACCCTGGCATGTGCGGTATCCCGACAGGTCCCCATGTCCATCGGATCCCCACGCTGCTGTGACGGGGACCCGATGGCTTGGACGGCAGCCTGATGCCTTCCTTAGGGTTGGTCCCTGACATCCGTGTGAGCCTGTGAGATCCAGCCCCCTGGATCTCACAGGAAGCAGGCTGTAAGTGTATTACACTCAGTAATACACCTACAGCCAATGCATTACAATACAGATGTATTGTAATGCATTGTAAAGGGGATCAGACCCCAAAAGTGTAAGTCCCAGAGTGGGACAGAGTGCCAAAACAGCCTTTTTCTGGTCACCTTGCCTCACAAAAAGTGTAATACCAAGTGATTAAAAAGGTGTCTTTAGCCCACTATGGTACCAATCAAACCTTCATCTCATCGCGCAAAAAATGAGACCCTACCTAAGATAATTGGCCAGAAAATTTTAAAAAAGTCTCTCAGAAAATGGCACAAGACAAAAACAAGATTTTATTCTGTTCAAACAGGTTTTCACTGTGTAAAACTTAACAATAATACATTAGGTATTGCCACATCCGTAACAACCTGCTCTATACAAATATCACATTATATGTCCCCTCAGGTGAATGCTGTAGAATTATTTTTTTTTTAACTATGCCAAAACAGCCATTTTTTCACCTTGCCTCACAAAAAGTGTAATAGCAAGTAATCAAAATGTCTCATGCACCTCAAAATGGTACCAATGAAAACGTCACCTCATCCCACTGAAAATGAGCCCCCACATAAGACAATCACTTAAAGGGAGTCTGTCATCAAAGTTTCACCTTTTTAACCCTTCCCATAGCTTTCTAGCAGCCTTACAGTTAATAAAAACGTTACCTTTATGAGCAATCCTGGACTTATAAAACCGGCAAAAAACAACTTAGTAGCATATGCAAATGAGGGCTCGCAAGTGCCCAGGGGCGGCGTTACCCTCGTAGGTGCCCAGCTAGCTCAGCCTTATCGTTGCTTCCCCCCGCCCATTCTTTCCCTCTGCCCGCCCATCTTTTCCCTCTGACCGCCCATCTACTTACTTCTTGTTTCGGCGAGATGCCGCGCCTGCGCACTCAGTCCGTCGGCCGGCGCATGTGCACTGCGATGCCCATTCCTTGTAAAGGCATCACAGCAATTAATGTGCATGCGCCGGCTAACGGCGCGAAGCCGGCGCATGCGCATTAATTACTGCGATGCCGTATAAGGAATGGGCATCACAGTGCGCATGCGCCGGCCGACGGACTGAGTGCGCAGGTGCGGGATCTCAGCGAAACTAGAAGTAAGTAGATGGGCGGTCAGAGGGAAAGAATGGGCGGGGGGAAGTGACGATAAGGCTGAGCTAGCTGGGCACCTACGAGGGTAACGCCGCCCCTGGGCACTTGCGAGCTCTCATTTGCATATGCTACTAAGTTGTTTTTTGCCGGTTTTATAAGTCCAGGATTGCTCATAAAGGTAAAATTTTTATTAACTGTAAGGCTGCTAGAAAGCTATGGGAAGGGTTGAAAAGGTGAAACTTTGATGACAAACTCCCTTTAAAAAATAAAAACCAATGGCACCTATAAACCAGTCCATCAGAATCTGCGCTGCGAAAGCCATATGGCGCTCCTTCCATTCTGAGTCCTGCCATGTGTCCCCATAGCAGTTTACCACCACATATGGGATGTTGCCATATTCAGGAGAAAATGGGTAAAAAAATTATGGGGTGCTTTTTCTCCCGCTACCCCTTGTAAAATGAAATATTTTATTGGAAGAAATGAAACTTTTCATTTTTACAGTGTTTTCAAATTCCGTAAAACACTTAGGGGGTCAAAGTGGTCAGTACCACCCTTAATATAATTTTTAAGGGGTGTAGTTTTCAAAATGGGGTAACTTTTTCAGTGTTTCCACTGTAGTGGTACGTCAGGGTCTCTTCAAATACAAAATGGTGCCTAAAAACCATTCTAGCAAAATCTGCCTCCAAAATCCTTCTGACCACTGTCACGTGCCCATAGAGCAGTTTACCGCCACATATGGGGTATTTCTGTAAACTTCAGAATCAGAGTAATATATAGAGAGGTTTATTTTGCTGTTAACCCTTGCTGTGTTGCAAGAAAAATTTGATTAACATAAAAAATCTACCAAAAAAATCTCCATTTTCCATCTCCATTTTCCTTTAATTCTTGTTCAACACCTCCAGGCTTAACAACGTTTGTAACATCAGTTTTGAATAATTTGAGAAGTGTAGTATCTAAAATGGGGTCATTTATAGGTGGTTTCTATTCCGTAAGCCCCTCAAAATCACTTTTTAACTGAATTGGTGCTTAAAAAATTGGTTTTGGAAATTTTTAAATTTGAAAAATTGCTTCTGAACTTCTAAGCCTTCTAACATCCTAAAAAAATAAAATGACATTTAAAAAATTATGCCAACATAAAGTAGACATATGGGGAATGTTAAGTAATAAATATTTTATGAGGTATCGCTTTCTGTTTTAAAAGCAGAGAAATTTTAATTTAGAAAATTGCTAATTTTTCAAACTTTTTGGTATTTTTTTTTTTATAAATAAAGGTGAAATATATTGACTCAAATTGATGTCATGAAGTACAATGTCATAGAAAAAACTAAGTGTAGCAGCACAACGGAAAAAGGGTAAATACCGTTCCTTAATGTGGTGGTGCCAGCCGTGTTGGGAGTCAGTCCAGAGCTCCCCCAAATGTAGATACACTTGTGAAGGAACCGCAGCACTCTCTTGTCTTCAATATTCAGAGGTTTATTCACCAATACAAACACAATGCGATGTTTCGACCTGTGTGGTCTTTTTCAAGCAACCACTTGAAAATGACCACACAGGTCGAAATGTCGCATTGTGTTTGTATTGGTGAATAAACCTCTGAATATTGAAGACAAGAGAGTGCTGCGGTTCTCTCACAAGTGTATGAAGTACAATGTGTCATGAGAAAACATTCTCAGAATGGCTTGGATAGGTAACAGCGTTCCAAAGTTATTACCACATAAGTGACACATGTCAGATTTACAAAAATCGGCCTGGGATTTAAGGTGAAAAGTGGATCGGTACTGAAGGGGTTAACCTTGAATAAATGCCATGAATAGTAAATATATGAAAATATATTTGCATTTCTGAATTGATTACCTATAAAATGTGGTCCGATTGTTATACAAGTCACAACATTCATAAAAAAAGTAGGCGCTGAATGAATTTATTAACCTATATAACCTGTAGATCTACCTTTAGCAGCAATTGTCTCCACCAAATGTTTATTGTATTTACAAAACGATTTTTACAAAGGTAAGGTAGAACTGAGGACCATTCCTCCCTATAAGGGCTCATGCACACGAACGTATTTTCTTTCCGTGTCCGTTCTGTTTTTGTTTTGTGGACCGTATGCGGAACCATTCACTATAATGGGTCCGCAAAAAAAACTGTTACTCCGTTTCCATCAGTCCGTATTTCCGTTCCGCAAAAAAATAGAACATGTCCTATTATTGTCCACATTATGGACAAGGATAGTACTGTTCTATGAAGGGCTGTTCTGTTCCGCAAAATATGGAATGCACACGGATGTCATCCATATTTTTTGCGGATCCGTTTTTTGTGGACCGCAAAATACATACGGTCGTGTGCATGAGCCCTAAATGTGTTTCAGTTCATCCATATTTCTGGGATGCCTTGTGTGCACAGGCTATGCCACAGCATCTTCATAGGGTTAAGGTATTTTTTCTACCATTTTATTAGTTGATATGCTTTGTCATTGTCTTGTTACATCACTCAACATCTCTTCAGCTTGGGATCATGGACATCTGCCCTTACATTCTCCTGTAGAATGACCTGATATACCTTAGAATTCATTGTTCCCTCAATGATAGAAAGGTGTCCAGGCCCAAAGGTAACAAAGCAGCTATAAACGATTATGCTCCCTCCACCATGCTTTATAGTTAGGCTTAATGCACATGACCGTATGTATTTTGCAGTCCGCAAAAAATGGATCAGCAAAAAATATGGAGGACATCCGTTGTGGGGATTCGCTCTGGTAGTTAGGATAAGTGGGCGCAGTACAGAGGCAAAATACAAGTTCATAATTCAAACTTCAGTGTTTATTCACACATGATGCCAAAAACAAAACGTCACTTTTGCAGTGTTGGTGTTACTTCACACCCAATGGCAAGTAAATAAAACAAAAGTCACCTTGGTGGCAGTTCTGCCTCAGAAAGTTCAAATACAGGCTTTAGGCATCCTGTTACCCTGACAAACGGGTCTCCGCTCCCCAGCCCAGCACAGGCCTCAGATCCCAGCACACAGACCTCCTGAACTCCACTGTCAGACGGAGGTAATCCTCTCCACCTGGCAGTGCTGGCTGGTTTTTATGCCTGGCAAAACCCGGCCTGGAACGTGGGGAGCAGTCACCCACCCAGATCTTTGACTACTCCCAGTAATAGCCGTCCCAGATCAGCTATTACAGCCATGCTAAGTACCAAGGTGTCAAACAGCAACTGCTGCTGACACATAAAAACTGGCTCTTACTTCACCGAGGCCAGGAACCTCGGTGACACGTACCTATCATCCAAAATGATTCCTTGTATCTTCTTACAGCGTGTGCAATCCATATTTTGCGGAATGGAACAGCTGGCCCCTAATTAAACAGTACTATCCTTGTCTGTAATGAGGACAATAATAGGACATGTTCTATTTTTTTGCGGAACGGAAATACGGACATACGGAAATGGAATGCACACAGTGTACCTTCCGTTTTTTTTTGCGAACCCATTGAAATTAATGGTTATGTGTACGGTCCACAAAAAAAAAAAAAAAAGGGGCGGTATTGCGGACAGCACTTGCAGATCCGCAATACACGGGTGCCGTTATGTGGGCATTCCACATCACGGATGCGGACCCATTCACTTGAATTGGTCTGCAAATCCCGAGATGCAGAATGGTGTGGAACAGAAGCACAGAACGGAACCCTACAGAAGCACTACGGAGTGCTTCCGTGGGGTTTTGTCCCGTACTTCTGTTTTGCAAAAAGATAAAACATGTCCTATCTTTTTGTGGAACAGGCGGATCGCGGACCCATGAAAGTGAATGGGTCCGCGATCTACTGCAGCTGCCCCACGGTTGGTGTTTGTGCATTGCAAATTGCGGGCCGCAGCATGGCCACGGGGTGCACTCGTTCGTGTGCAAGAGGCCTTAGGGTAAGGTTTGGGGTTTCGTGTTGGTGTGCAACATCACCTAATTTATTACTGTGAAGGAAGGAAACTGCTGCTGCAAAAAAAAAAAACAACAACATTGCAGCCCACCACCACCACCTGACCCAAGTTTGACTAACACCACCTGGAAGTTGCACAATGCTCCTTGAACATTTCTATGTATGTAACTATAACTTTAGTCAGGACATTGCCACATATTTTTGTTGATCACTAGTATAATGCCACCTCACATCACATGAACTAAGCATATAAGTATTAAGTTAAAAATACCTCACACTGAATACATTGCACAATCATCAGTACAAAGGCTGGATAATTTGTGCTTGCAATTCCATTATTTCTCAGTTTAAAGAAAAGAGGATCTTCTAGACTTGTCTCTCTACATGTTGCAGGAATGGACAAATGCGTTTCACTTTCCTTCACTGAATTTTACTGGGTAAGTGACCACCTTTAAAATACAATTTTTAAAGGATTTTATTTTAATTGTTAGTTTAAATAGTTGTGTACAAAATTGAATTTCATTTGTAAATTGTGGGGGTAGTATGATTACAGAGTAGAGATAGTTACATATGGTTACATAGTCAGTTGGAAGAAGACATAAGTCCATCAAGTTCAACCAAGGCATAAGAGGGGATGTTAATTTTAGAAAAGGGAGTGAGACCCAGATTTCTACACAGAAGTTTTGCCCATTAAAAATTGTAGTTTGGTATTTCTGCGATGAGCATTTTATTTATCCAGCCTTTTATCCTTGGAAAGGTATTTTTTTTATTTTTTTTGTTTTTTTAATAAAAAACATGACATTTCACAAGTAGCAATTTTAAGGTTGACCAATCATTTTTACACTGTAGACTGAAAAAGAGAATTTTAATTTTAATTTACTGGCTATACTCCATTATTAGTCCATAAAGTAATAATACACTTCTCAGTATGCTATCAATTCTACAATTTATTATGAAACATCTATTGTACATTCAAGCTATTTTACTGCGCTGCTTGTTTTTAGGTAATATGATGCCCCTACTCATGAAATCTTTTAGGTTCGCTTTTATCTGTTAAAATAAATTGTATACATTATCTTATGTATCTCAGACAATTTCCAATTTTTTTTTAACCATGAACCATGTCCATCTTTTATCAGGAACATTAGGCTGGTGTCTGGCAAAGGATATTACAGTGTATTCAGGACAACTAGGAGAAACACTTAATATTGTTTGTCCATATCAACAACGTGCAGATCGATGGAAGAAGAAAGTATGGTGCAAAGAAGATGAAGATGGATTTTGTCAGTCTGTTGTTAGTGTTCACTCATATTGGATAAACATTGCGAAAAGAACAAATGGGAGTGCTGACATCTCTGACAATTATCAAAAGGGTATTATTATAATCAATATGACAAATCTGCAAAAATCTGATGCTGGTGTTTACCAGTGTAGGACAGTCACATTTGGTGATGTTAGCACTCTGCAAAGGATCCAAGTGCAAATACCTGAAGACCAACAGAAAGAAAGTGTTTCAGAACTTGAAAATACACAGCACAGCATATCTGGGTAAGATGATTTAATGGCCAGCTGTACCTATTAAACTGCCTGCCCTGTTACAGGTGCGCTTGGCAGCTGAAAGCATCTGTGTTGGTCCCATGTTCATATATGCCTGCATTGCTGAGAGAAATGCAATAACATGCCTTAATACATGCTAATGAGCATCTAGGAGCAACAGGGGCATTGTCATTACACCTAGAGGCACAGCTCTCTTTGCAACTGCCGATAGACAGGACCAGGTAGTGAAAACAGTTTTTACTACCTTGACCTGTCAATCAAAATACAGAGGAGCATGACTTACAGAGAGGGCTGGGCTTCTATGAGTAACGGCAACGCCCCCGTTGATAGATTAATATTTCCATAATATAACATATAATTAACTTAATTATATTTTTTCTTTTATGGAAAAGGTTACCATCCGAAACCCAAATCCCTGTAATGTTGGTTGTAATTGGAAGCAGCCTCATCTCATGCAAGCTACTTCTGTTGGGATTCCTCTACATCTGGTGGAAAAGACATGAAGCGTAAGAAATCCTTAAATACTGCTTTAATTAACTGAAATATTAAGATGATATTACTAGAATGGCTTATTTATGAAAATCATATCTCATCATGGCCTGAGACAATTCTTAATACACTAGAAGACTACAGTACTATGGTATACACAAACAGCAGCACCACTAAATTATATGATACCAAAAACAATCTTTGTTAAATGGTACCTGTCATTAAAGCCTCTTGCACACGACCGTATGCCCTCCGAGACATACGGTTCGTGAGCGGGCAGCTGCATTGATCATGCCCACGGGAGTACACAGCATCATAGATTACAATGATGCTGTGCACGTCGGGCTGCCGTGGGGCTATTGTCCCGCATTCATATGATCTTATGAGTGCAGGACAATAGCACCATGGGCAGCCCGACGTGCACAGCGTCATTGTAATCTATGATGCTCTGTACTTCCATGTGCACGATCACTGCCGCTCCGGGACATATGGCCCGCTCACGGACCGTATGTCTCGGAGGGCATATGGTCGTGTGCAAGAGGCCTAAGGGTAGAGAACAATGCAGGATCCACCCTAAATGACAGCCCACAACTTGGCGACAGTCCCTGACTAATTGCAGGGGCCTAAACCTAAAAGGGGTAAAAAGATAGTCAGACAGGAGGTCAAAACTAGACAGGCAAATCAGGACTGTATCAGAATCCAAAAGCTAAGTCAAATACACAGCAGAGTAACACCAGAAACCAGAAACCAGCAGAGTCTAATACCAAACAGTGTCTAATATCAAGTAAAGTTCAGAGTCAAATACTAGGAGGTCACATCAGAGGCAAAATCAGGATACAGGGGCAAAGTCAGAAAAGCAGGCAAGAGGTCAGCGATCTAGAGTAACAAACACAAAACTAGTGAGTAAGGCAGTAATACCAATCATAGGCAATCATAGGCAACTGTGGCCAGCAGATGCCTGTTTAAATAGTCTGCCCTCAAGAAGCATGTGAGAGCAGTGCCAAGCCTAATTTGTTCAGCATCCCTTCTCCCTGATAGGCCAACCAACCCAACTTTCAGCATAGCAATAGAGTGATGGCAGCGGTGAAACCACCATAGTGCAGCCGGACTCTCCGCAGAAGGGCAGGTGGGTAAGTACATGACAGTACCTAAACCTTTACTTAAAGCACAGAAGGTGCAGAGCACATCTTTGACATTGGTTCTGCTCTGCTTTTGAAGCATGCAGATAACTAATCCATAGTGCATATACAGGATTCATACACCGAAATCTGCAAAAGCAGAGCAAAGGTGGTACAAGACGAAGATGAAGGGCGCTCTGAGAACCAATGCTTTACCTTCTGTGGTTTGAGTAAAGGTTTAGGTACCCTTTAAATACTGTAATATAAAAAGAAATATAAAGAAATTATCCAAAGCATCCAAAACAAAAAGACCATGAAGACAGAGTCAGGCACATTACAGGCAGCTTATGGACAACAAACAGAATAGATATCTTGGGTCAGCAGACATGCAAAAAATCCACATTAAAAAATGCATATAAAACTACTACGCATAAGGCTACTTTCACACTAGCGTTTTTCTTTTCCGGTGCTGAGTTCTGTCCTAAGGCTACTTTCACACTTGCGGCAGAGAGATCCGGCAAGCAGTTCCGTCGCCGGAACTGCCTGCCGGATCAGGCAAAATGTATGCTAACTGATGGCATTAGTAAGACTGATCAGGATCCTGATCAGTCTTAAAAATGCCTGATCAGTCGAAAAAATGCATTGAAATGCCGGTCTTTCCGGTGTCATCCAGCAAAAACGGATCCGGCATTTATTTTTTCACCTTTTTTTCAGTCTGCGCATGCGCATACCGGAAGGACGGATCCGGCATTCCGGTATTCTGAATGCCGGATCCGGCACTAATACATTCCTATGGGAAAAAATGCCTGATCCGGCATTCAGGCAAGTCTTCAGTTTTTTTAGCCGGAGATAAAACCGTAGCATGCTACGGTTTTCTCTTTTGCCTGATCAGTCAAAACGACTGAACTGAAGACATCCTGATGCAAACTGAACGGATTACTCTCCATTCAGAATGCATGGGGACATACCTGATCAGTTCTTTTCCGGTATAGAGCCCCTGTGACGGAACTCTATGCTGGAAAAGAACAACGCAAGTGTGAAAGTAGCCTAAGGCCTCTTTCACACTTGCGTTGTCCGGATCCGGCATGTACTCCACTTGCCGGAATTACACTCCGGATCCGGAAAAACGCAAGTGTACTGAAAGCATTTGAAGACGGAACCGTCTTCCAAATGCGTTCAGTGTTACTATGGCACCCAGGACGCTATTAAAGTCCTGGTTGCCATAGTAGTAGTGGGGAGCGGGGGAGCAGTATACTTACAGTCTGTGCGGCTCCCGGGGCGCTCCAGAGTGACGTCAGAGCGCCCCATGCGCATGGATGACGTGATCCATGTGATCACGTGATCCATGCGCTTGGGGCGCCCTGACGTCACTCTGGAGCGCCCGGGGAGCCGCACGGACGGTAAGTACACTGCTCCCCGCTCCCCACTACACTTTACCATGGCTGCCAGGACTTTAGCGTCCCGGCAGCCATGGTAACCACTCTGAAAAAGCTAAATGTCGGATGCGGCAATGCGCCGAAACGACGTTTAGCTTAAGGCCGGATCCGGATTGATGCCTTTCAATGGGCATTAATTCCGGATCCGGCCTTGCGGCAAGTGTTCCGGATTTTTGGCCGGAGCAAAAAGCGCAGCATGCTGCGGTATTTTCTCCGGCCAAAAAACGTTCCGTTCCGGAACTGAAGACATCCTGATGCATCCTGAACGGATTTCTCTCCATTCAGAATGCATTAGGATAATCCTGATCAGGATTCTTCCGGCATAGAGCCCCGACGACGGAACTCTATGCCGGAAGACAACAACGCAGGTGTGAAAGAGCCCTAAGGGCTCAAATCCGGAAAAGAACTGATCAGTTTTATCCTAATGCATTCTGAATGGAGAGTCAGTCCTTCAGGATGCATCAGGATGTCTTCAGTTCAGTCTTTTTGACTGATCAGGCTTTTCAGAAAACCGTAGTATGTTGTATTTTAACCTCCGGCCCAAAATCCGGAACACTTTGACTGAACGCCGGATCCGGCCTTTTTCCCATTGACTTGCATTAGCGCTGGATCCGGCGCAGTGTGTTCCGTCAAACCGGATCCGGCTTTTGCATGTTAAACCCGAAAAATTGCGGATCCGCTTTTTCCAATGCATTTTTTCATTGTGATCAAAATCCTGAACAGGATTGAAATGTAATCTGTTTTCACACGTTTTTCCGGATCCGGCGGGCAGTTCCGGTGTTGGAATTGAACGCCGGATTCAAACAACGCTAGTGTGAAAGTAGCCCAAGATAACAGTAAATGTTCACAGAGAATACTCTTGGAAGGAAACTAATAATATGAGAAATCAGAAGTGCACAAAACATAAAAAACAATATAATAGAATTAGTGTTGTCCAGCATTGCCATGAACTGTACATAGATATTTGTGTAACAGTTTCTTAATAGTGTTGAGCGCGAATATTCGAATTGCGAATTTTTTTCTCGAATATCGCAATTTCGAGATTTCGCGAATATTTAGAATATCGTTCTATATATTCGCGAAATCGAATATTCGTTTTTTTTCTTTTTTTTTTTATTATATTTTTTTCTTTCCCACTTCCCTAAAGTTGTTCTTACCTGTCCTTTGGATTCCTGGCTTCCTGGCTGCTCCAGTCAGTGGCGTTTTCAACTTACTGCTATATTCCATATTAGCTAAATTACAATCTAATCTATATGTGTATTTTACGAAATTTCGCAATAGTCGCGATTGCGATGCGAGTAATATAACACGAAATATTCGCATGAAGATTTCAATTTAGCACTGCTATACTCCATATTCTAGCCTAATATGGAATATAGCTGTGCTAAGTTAGCACTGCTATATTCCATATTAGGCTAGAATATGGAGTATAGCAGTGCTAAGTTGAAATCTTCATGCGAATATTTCGTGTTATATTAGTCGCATCGCAATTTCGACTTTTTCAAATGTTCTTAATATTGCTCTAACTTCGTCTTTTAGAAATTTCGTAATATTGCTCTAACTTCGTCTCTTAGAATATTACGAATATTCTAAAAGACGAACTTAGAGCAATATTACGAAATTTCGTAAAATACACATATAGATTGTAATTTAGCTAATATAGTGCTATAATCCCTTTTTTTTCCTGTAATTTTTTTTTTGCCTCTTCTGAACTTAAGTTTTGTAAAATATGTACACTATTAAAAATTATTACTATAGCAGTATATTAGCTTAAATACAATCTATGTGTATTTTACGAAATTTCGTAATATTGCTCTAACTTCGTCTTTTAGAATATTACGAATATTCTAAAAGACGAAGTTAGAGCAATATTAAGAACATTTGCAAAAGTCAAAATTGCGATGCGAGTAATATAACACGAAATAGTCGCATGAAGATTTCAACTTAGCACAGCTATATTCCATATTCTAGCCTAATATGGAATATAGCAGTGCTAACTTAGCACAGCTATATTCCATATTAGGCTAGAATATGGAATATAGCAGTGCTAAGTTTAAATCTTCATGTGACTATTTCGTGTTATATTACTCGCATCGCAATTTCGACTTTTGCAAATGTTCTTAATATTGCTCTAACTTCGTCTTTTAGAATATTCGTAATATTCTAAGAGACGAAGTTAGAGCAATATTACGAAATTTCGTAAAATACACATATTAGCCTAGCCATAGTCATTAGCATAGGAACGTTGCCTTATACTATCAAGATAAATTTTCGCAATATGCGAAAAAAATATTTCGCGATAATTGGAATAATTGCGAATATTCGATTTCGACGAATATAACACGAATATTCATGCGAATATTCGCGAAATATCGCGAAATCGAATATGGCACCTCCCGCTCATCACTATTTCTTAATTCTCATCATCTGTTTTAGCATCTACTCAACTAGTGTGGACCAAGAACCATTTACTATGCCTTTGTCAGCTGGAAATTCAGATGCAGAATATTCTCTTCCCACTGCCAGAGAGGAAGATGATGACTCTCCACAGTATATTAACTACATACAGATGGGATATCTAAACCAAGCACATTATCAACAATAGATAATTCACATTTAAAAGGGTTCTCCAGGATTTACAATAAACAAAATAAAGATCATCAGGGTCTGTTTTCTGGGACCCCCGCTGATTAGCTGCACAAGGAAGCTGCAGAGTTCAATGAGCACTTAGGCCTCTTCCTAGGCCATGTGACATCACATTCATTGGTCACATGGCCAAGATGCAGCTCAGCACCATTCAAGTGAATGGGGTTGAGATACAATACCAAACATAGCCACTATACAATGCATGACGTTGTCAGGGCCGGCGTTAGGGAGGGCAACTGGGCCTCGATCCTCTAAGGGGCCCCCTCCTGCTTCAGTTCCGCAGATGGCAGAACAGTCCAGAATCCAGAGTGGGAAATTTCCCAGCTTAGGAGTCCCTGCTCTGACTCCATATATCAGTCAGTGAACATTAAAGGGGTATTCCCAAGTATGTGTATATAAATCTAATTTAAACTATTTTAGAAATTTTTCTGTGGGGATTCAAACTCACAAATATCTACATTAAAGGCAAGAACCTTAACCACTGGGCTATAGAGCTCAATTCTAAGTCAGAGAAACTTCTATGCGGTTCTTAACACAAGAGAAACTTCTATGAGGTTTTTCAGCAATTAATTAGCATTGAGATCTTATAGCACAGTGGTTAAGCTTCTTGCCTTTAAAGGGGTTGTCTCATCATGGACAATGGGGGCATATCACTAGGATATGCCGCCATTGTCTTATAGGTGTGGGTCCCACCGCTGGGACCCACACCTATATTGAGAACGGAGCCCCGCAAGGTGGTGGCTGGAGGACTCCGGTCTGGCCACCACCAAGCTGGCTCCCCATAGAAGTGAATGGGAGCGTACTACACATGCGAGGCACCTGCTCCCATTCATTTCTATGGGGCCAACGGAAATAGCCGTGCCAGCGCTCGGCTATTTTCGGCGGCCCCATAGAAAACAAATGAAGGGCGGCTTCGCATGCGCAGTGTTCCCTCCTTCACTTGCGGGGTTCCGTTCTTGATATAGATGTGGGTCCCAGCGGTGTGACCTGCACCTATAAGACAATGGGGGCATATCCAAGTAATATGCCCCATTGTCCATTAAGAGACAACCCCTTTAAAGGCAAGAACCTTAACCACTGGGCTGTAAAAGCTCAATGCTAATTCATTGCTGAAAAACCTTATAGAAATATCTCTTGTGTTAAGAACTGCATAGAAGTTTCAAAAAATAGAAGCTAAATAAAACTTAAATACACAGGGTGTCCCCAACAGTGAAAAGTTTGATTTTATTGAGAAACAAAATGGAGCAAAACGTAAAATATGATCAAATAACACCCGTATTAACCCACTTCAACCTTTTTAACTTGTGTAACCAGTATTTTTTGTCGGGAAAGGTGGCAACTCTAACAGCACCCCCACTCAGGACGTCTACAGACCCGCTCACTGCAGCAAGCTAAGCCTCATCAGGACTCCGTAAAAAAAATATTATTTTCTTTTCATCGCAATATTCTGACCCTCATAACTATTTTATAGTTCTGTCCACGAAGACGTGTGGGGGCTAATTTTTTGCGGGACTATCTGTCCATTTGCGGGACGATCTGTCCATACAATACCATTTTGGGTTGTGTATGACTTGTTCACTTTCTGTTCAATTTTATTGGGAGATAAGTGATGAAAAAAATGCAAAACGGCCTTTTTAAAAAAAATTCTGTTACGCCATTCACCATATGGGCTAACTTTTTTATATATTTTAATAGTATGGGTATTTTCGTAATAATTACATTTTTTTGTTTCTTTTTATTTTGGGGAATGGGGGTGATTTAAATTTTTATGTTTTTTTTATATTTTCAAAACTTTTTTTTAATTACTTTTACTTTTTGTTAAGTCCCCCAAGTGAACCACAACTTACAATCATCAGATGTAAATTGCTCCATTATTCTATATATAAATCACTATATCACAGTTCAGTGCTGCCATGTAGTGGCCTGAACTAGGATATACTAACAATGAGCCTGGAAGGCTGCGGCTCATTTTTAGAAAAGGGTTCTTTCCCTGATCTCCGCTGGGGGAAAGCGCGCCTGAAGAGGAATCCCGCGCTTCCGGTTTTTAACACTCTCAGATGCCGTGAGTAAGGAGAACTCACTGCTGTGAGGGGAGAGGGCATGTGGCATATTCTGGGGCCATGAGGGTGAAGAACTGTGTGAGGAGCTTTACAGGGCGTAAATCTGTGAGGGCCGGAATCGACAGAATGTAACTGTGTTGTTAGTACATTATTACAAGATTTGGGGCCCCACTTTTGATTTTGCACAGGGCCACATTTTGTCTAAAACTGTCCCTGGACATTGTGTTTTGTAAGCTGCAGGGAGCACGGTGGTCAGGGAGAGCCCTGCCAACTCATATTGATGGCCTACCCCAAAGATATGGAAATCCTGGAGAACCCTTTTAATTCACTAACTAATTGTAAGCAATGGTCTTCCACTTGAATTCCTTTGTGACTGTACAATATAAACGTGTGATATAGTAAAATTTATCGGACGTTATATTTTTGAAACTTATTTTAGAGCATCCAGACTTTACATTATAACCCAAACCCCCTAAGTGTTTAAAGGGGTTTTCTGGGAGTACAATATTGATGGACTATCTTGTCTCACTTCACCAAGTGGCATTTATTATGTAGAGAAAGTTAATAAAAGGCAGTTACTAATGTATTGTAATTGTCCATACTGTTTCCTTTCCATTTCTCCATGAATCCGGCCACACTGCAATCCTGTAACAGTAGACATGCTTGCACACTATAGGAAAAAGCGCCGGCCTCTTTAGTGGCTAAGAACATAAGAGCTGGTGCTTTTTCCTATCATGTGCAAGCACGGCCACCACTTATGGATTGCAAGGTGGTCATAACCATGGAAACGAGCAGTGTATAATGTGATGGAAAAATGAATCCAGCCAGCAAAGGAAGCAATATGGACAATCACAATACATTAGTAAGTGCCTTGTATTAACTTTCTCTACATAATAAATGCTATTTGCTGAAGTGAGACAACCCCTTTAAGGTCCAACCCCCAGAACCCCAGCTGATTGAAAGGTTGCAGCATGCCAAGCACAGTGCCATAGGATAATACCGTTTGTAGACAGGATAATACCGTTTGTAGACAGGTAAAATAAATGGTTCCAGTGCAAGGCTCACCTTTGACGGTTGTGCTACCTGTAGGCACAACTCTAGTGAAAGCTTGTCAAGACGTGTACTGGAGTCACGGTTTGATGGTGGATCTGCAGCCGCGAAGGGAGGTTTTCTTGTCGGAGATACCTGAAGTGGTAAGATTCCGGAGGTAAGTAGATAAAATATCCCAGGGCGCAAGAATCCAGTCCAGTCAAGTAAGGATGAAACTTTATTGCAGAAGTACAACGCGTTTTGGGGAATAGTTCCCCTTCATCAGGTACAGAACACTGTATGGTATATTGTATAGTGGCTGTGCTTGGTATTGCAAACCAGGCTATTAGCTTGAATGGGACTGAGCTGCCTATAGGCCGTGTGACCAATGAATATGAGATCACTGGCCTAGGAAGAGGCAACAGCGCTAAATGGGAGTTGGATCCCCAAGGATTTGATATTGATAACCTATTAATCTTTAAAAATTACCAGTCTTTAAAGAATAGCTTGGAACATGTGATGCTCTATTTGTTCTCTGTGTTAACTTCTACAATTAAAATAGGTCAAGGCAGTCAGATATTGGTAACAGCTTGGGGAGCTGTTAATGCTTATGCCTTTATTATCTGAAAAATTTTAGGAATTGTAAAGAATAAAAATGAGAAATTAACAGTTTCTAAAACTGGATAGATTCTATTTATATGCAGAAAAAACACTTCTTAGCAGGTTTATTTAGATTCAATTATTTAGATGTTTGGAAGCATTTTCTACCCTGCGAATTAGCTGGAGCCTGATGGTATCACATCCAACGTAAAATAAGGCTACTTTCACACTGGCCTTTCTGGGTCCATTTGTGCGATCCGTTCTGGGCTCTCACAAGCGGCCCAAAACGGATCAGTTTAGCCCCAATGCATTCTGAATGGATAAGGATCCGTTCAGAATGCATCAGTTTGCCTCCGTTCAGCCTCCATTCCTCTCTGGAGGCGGACACCAAAACGCTGCTTGCAGCGTTTTGATGTCCGCCTGACGATGCGGAACCAAACGGATCCGTCCTGACTTACAATGTAAGTCAATGGGGACGGATCCGTTTTTACTGACACAATATGGTGCAATTGAAAACGGATCCGCCTCCCATTGACTTTCAGTGTAAGTCAAAACGGATCAGTTTGCATTATCATGCATTTTTTTGTTTTGTTCATGGTAATGCAAACGGATCCGTTATGAACGGATACAAGCGTTTGCATTATAGGTGCGAATCCGTCTTTGTAGATACCAGACGGATCCGCACCTAACGCAGGTGTGAAAGTAGCCTAAGAATTAGAATTGTTACCAAAGACAGCTTTCCATTTAAATTTGCATTAGTTGAAATAAATGTCCACCTTTGTGGCTTATTTTCCACCTTTTGTCTTATAGTTGAATTTCGCTTTTATGTTTTATTGGTGTCATTGTACTTAAGCCTTATATTATTCACCATGTTTCTGATTGAAGAAGTTAATAAAGTACAGTATATAATTTATACGTTTACAGCATGAGAAAAAAATACAGTATGTTAGTATCTCATTTTGTTATTCACTATATGTAAAGATCAGCCTATTTTTATATATACTATACGGGTGGTCATAATATTATATATTTTGTATTACTTTTGAATGCCAAATTGTTTAAGAAGATTTTTTGCCAAATATTATTTCCTGAGCGTGCATGTTATGCAGTCGATCTAAGGAATGATTGGTATCAGTATTTCGCCTTTATGTATTCTGCAGAACAGCAGGTTAGTTAGTGCTCCTTCTCAAACTTCCTCATTTGAACTACCCCTTATTTTATAGATGTTGAATCAGCTTCAGCGTGCATCTGACTCACAACCACAAAAATGAGCATGTAGACAAAAAACAAAGCTCATAGTTATTCGGTCAAACGGTACTTTGATAATCGGGAGAGGTACTAGGGGACTACGGAAATGTGGCTGGGGGCTAGTTATCTGGCAGGTCGGGCAAGACTTACAAAACTCTTCCACTTCTTTGAATATGCTAGGCCAGTAAAACCGCTTTAGAATACTATCTTGAGTTTTGTGCAGCTCAAGGTGACCCCCGAGAACATGTTGGTGGGCTAGCTCTAACAAAAGCTTGCGATAAGCCTTGAGGACCACCAACTATTCAATAGGCTCACCCCATAGTTGGTTTACCACCTAATATACCAGAGTCCACAGAAAATCTACTACTAAATGAGATAGACAAGGCGGCAAATTATAATGAGGTGGTTATTATGGGGGACTTCAACTACCCAGATATAGACTGGGAAACAGAAACTTGTACATCTCATAAGGGAAACAGGTTCTTGGCATAACCCAAAGACAATTACCTCTCCCAACTGGTTCAGAACCCGACTAGAGGGACGGCCATACATAATTAAGATATGGTATCTGTATAAAGAAGAGGGGGGAATGTCCATCCCTTTTCTAAAAGGATATTATTTAGCTGCCCAATTGAGATGGTGTGTGAGGAATCGAAAGAATAAATGCATTCTGTCTCTTTTTGGGGAGCACTGTAGACCATGGTCGGACCTTTTCCACACTCTCGAAACTGGTATTTTTAAGAAGAAAACAATAATAAACCCGTTTAGTAGAATGCTTGGGTATATCTGGCAACAAATTAGAGACATGGTGGGTGTATCTGAAGCAGTTCAGTATACCCCATTGTGGGGGAATGCACACTTACCACAAGTTATGCAATTGGGCGACGTTGAATATTGGGAAAAATATGGGATATATTTAATCGCACAGGTTTTTCATAAAGGACAGATTAAGCCCCTAAATGAAATTTTATTAGACACTAAATTAGGATTTATTGATAAATTTCGATATGAACAACTACATCACGCTATATATTACACGGAGAATAAGAATTACTTAAATATTGTAAGGAACACGTTTTTAGACCTTTGTCAGTATATGACAGTCAATACCTCTATATCACATATTTACGCTAAGTTAAAATGCGAACACACGAAAATGATCACATTTAAGGGAGAGGTTAAATGGGAAAGAGACCTACAAAAGGGGGAACCCATTTTGTGGAACACTGTGTACAGAAATATTAAAAGATCAACTGTGTCACCCGCCCATGCATGGATTCTTTTGAAAATCATACACCGTCTCTATTATACACCAGCATTACTGCATATTATTTATAAAGACAGGAAACAGAACTGCTATAAAATGTAATAAAGATATAGGAGATTATAAACATCTGCTGTGGGAATGCCCAGGGATAAATGAATATTGGATTAAAATATTCCGGAAATTGCAGGATTGCTCCTCTATGGAGTATCAGGCATGCATTGACTACGCTATCCTGGGAATATTCCCAGAGATTTATAAAAATAAAACTGAGCAGATTCTTTGGTTACGGGGCATTGCATTGGCCAAAATAATAATTGTTAAATACTGGGGCACCATGAAATACCCTAGTTTTCGGGAGTGGATGGAGTGGATGAATAGGGTTAAGCAGTATGAACATATTCTAGCCCAAACAGCGGGGAAGAAGGCAGCCTGGTTGCGGATTTGGGGCAACTGGAAACAATGATAGTCAATATAGATACGGCAGCTACGCGGAAGGAAAAGGGGGGTGGAGGGAGGGATAGGGAGGTTAAAAAATAAAGAAAAACAAAAGGGAAATTCTGTATAAGATAAGATGAATTTATCATTGTATTCCTATTCTATTGTTTTGAGACACTGAAATGGAAGTCTGTTGATTTTTATCTTTTGAAAAAAAAAAAAAAAAAAAGAGGGACGGCCATACTGGACTTAGTATTAACCAATAGACCTGAAAGAACAACAGACGTGCAGGTTGGTGGACACCTGGGAAATAGTGACCATAAAGTAATAACCTTCCAATTATCATTCAAAAGAGCGTTTCTACAGGGAGGAACAAAAATACCAAACTTCAAAAAAGCTAAATTTAGCCAACTAAGAGATGCCATAGGCCTAACTAACTGGGACAAAGTCCTCAAAAATAAAAAATACAGCCACAAAATGGGATATCTTTAAAAACATCCTAAAATCTCATTGTGAGAGGTACATACCGTATGGGAATAAAAGGCTAAGGAACAAAAAGAAACCAATGTGGATAAATAGAACTGTAAATAAAGCAATAAATGACAAAAAGAAAGTATATAAATCACTAAAACAGGAGGGTAGCACGGAAGCACTGAAAAACTATAAGGAAAAAAATAGAACATGTAAAAAACAAATAAAAGCGGCCAAACTAGAGACCGAGAGATTAATTGCCAAAGACAGTAAAACTAACCCTAAAATGCTCTTCAATTATATAAATGTTAAAAAGTATAAATCTGAAGGTGTCGGTCCTTTAAAGAGTAATGAGGGGGGAGTCGCAGAGAGCGACGAGGAGAAAGCAAAGCTGTTAAATATTTTTCTTCTCCAATGTATTCACTGAGGAAAATAAACTGTCAGATGACATGCAGAATGTAAAAATAAATTCCCCATTAAAAGTGTCCTGTCTAACCCAGGAAGAAGTACATCATCGACTTAAAAAGATTAAAATAGACAAATCGCCAGGACCAGATGGCATACACCCCTGTATCCTAAGGGAATTAAATAATGTCATAGCCAGACCCTTATTTCTGATATTTGCGGACTCTATACTGACAGGGAATGTCCCACAGGATTGGCGCATGGCAAATGTGGTGCCAATATTCAAAAAGGGTCCAAAAACAGAGCCTGGAAACTATAGGCCGGTAAGTTTAACATCTGTTGTGGGTAAACTGTTTGAAGGTTTTCTGAGAGATGCTATCTTAGAGCATCTCAACGGAAATAAGCAAGTAACGCCATAGCATGGCTTCGTGAGGGATCGGCCATGCCAAAATAATTTAATCAGTTTCTATGAGGAGGTAAGTTCTAGACTTGACAGCGGCGAATCAATGGATGTCGTATATCTGGACTTCTCCAAAGCATTTGACACTGTACCACATAAAAGGTTAGTATATAAAATGAGAATGCTCGGACTGGGAGAAAACGTCTTTATGTGGGTAAGTAACTGGCTCAATGATAGAAAACAGAGGATGGTTATTAACGGTACACACTCAGATTGGGTCACTGTCACTAGTGGGGTACCTCAGGGGTCAGTATTGGGCCCTATTCTCTTCAATATATTTATTAATGATCCTGTAGAAGGCTTGCATAGTAAAGTATCAATTTTCGCAGATGACACTAAACTGTGTAAAGTAATTTACACTGAAGAGGACAGTATACTACTACAGACAGATCTGGATAGATTGGAGGCTTGGCAGATAAGTGGCAGATGAGGTTTAACACTGACGAATGTAAAGTTATGCACATGGGAAGGAATAATGCAAGTCACCCGTACATACTAAATGATAAAACACTCGGTAACACTGACATGGAAAAGGATCTAGGAATTTTAATAAACAGCAAAGTAAGCTGAAAAAAACTGTGTCAGGCAGCTGCTGCCAAGGCCGATAAGATAATGGGTTGCATCAGAAGGGGCATAGATGCCCGTGATAAGAACATAGTCCTACCACTTTACAAATCGCTAGTCAGACCACACATGGAGTACTGTGTACAGTTCTGGGCTCCTGTAAACAAGGCAGACATAGCAGAGCTGTAGAAGGTCCAGAGGAGGGCAACTAAAGTAATAACTGGAATGGGGCAACTACAGTACCATGAAAGATTATCAAAATTAGGGTTATTCACTTTAGAAAAAAGACGACTGAGGGGAGATCTAATTAATATGTATAAATATATCAGGGGTCAGTACAGAGATCTATCCCATCATCTATTTATCCCCAGGACTGTGACTGTGACGAGGGGACATCTGCGTCTGGAGGAAAGAAGGTTTGTACACAAACATAGAAAAGGATTCTTTATGGTAAGAGCAGTGAGACTATGGAACTCTCTGCCTGAGAAGGTGGTGATGGTGAGTACAATAAAGGAATTCAAGAGGGGCCTGGATGTATTATATATAGCTATAGCTACTAGAGAGGGGTCGTTGATCCAGGGAGTTATTCTGATTGCCTGATTGGAGTCGGGAAGGAATTTTTTATTCCCCTAAAGTGGGGAAAATTGGCTTCTACCTCACAGGGTTTTTTTTTTGCCTTCCTCTGGATCAACTTGCAGGATAACAGGCTGAACTGGATGGACAGATGTCTTTTTTCGGCCTTATGTACTATGTTACTATGTTACTATGTTACCCGATACAACAGATCCTGATGAACCACAAAACGGGGAAACACTGACTCTGCCCTAGGTTGTTGTGGCTCACCATCTACTATTAACAAGCGGGATAGGGTTGGGTCCCTACGTTGGGCAGTACCAAAATTATCCCCGGAGACATTGAGGTCTGCCAGTTCAGGGCCCGGCGGCAAGTCCTCCACGTCTCCCACCATCACACTTAGCGGGGTTGTCTCCCCCTATTCCACCGAAGCGGCGGTAACCCCTACCGCTCGCCCTTCGGTCTCAGGTTTCCAGGGTTATGGCCTCCCCCCTAAATCGGGCCACTCTACTAGGGTTACCCCTGTCTCATGGGTATCAGTCACTTTCATAGCAGGCCACAGTGCCGGGAAGCCCGGGAAGTCTTTCCCTATTATAAGTTCGTAGTGTAAATTTGGGGCAACTGCCAGTTTGTGAGTCCATCTGCCAGCCCCTGTGGTTAGAGACACCAGGGCGGTGGGATAGTATTTTAATTCTCCATGGATGCACATGACCCCGACTTATACAGTATACTCTGCTGACTGTACCAGGGGAGCCCTTACTAGGGACACCAGACTCCCTGAGTCTAGCAGAGCCTCCGCTGGAGTGTCTCCTACCTCCACCTGGCACAGTTGGTTTAGAGTTTTTGGGGTACCTGCTGCACACAGCTTCCTGGCATATAGCGACTGACGGTAGCCATAGTTAGTATCCATGGGTTCCACCTGATGGGGACAGTCAGCTCTTACATGGCCCGGCTCCTGACATCGCCAGCAGACTATCGGAGCTAGGTCCGTAGAGGGTACTCCCCAGGTGGGTCTGGTTGGTACAAGTCGCCAGGTCTGGGATGGAGATTTACAGGGTTTGATTGCCCCCCTCCCAAAATAACCCCCTGTAACAGTCTTAGTAATCTCGTAGCACTCCACCAGGTCCACCATTTCTAGGGCGTTGCCAGGAGACACCTGGCCGATCCAGTGCTGGAGAGGGGGTGGGAGAGCCCTCCAGAACATATCAGCCAATAGTCTATCCAGCATAGCCGTGGGACTCAGCCACTTTTGCAAGAGGTGGAGTAAGTCATAATACTGGGTTCTCACAGGCTCAGCCGGCTTAAACCCCCCCTGATGTACCCCGCTGGGCCCGGACCAACACATTCACACCCAGTCTTGCCAATATCTCACCCTTTACTTTTTGGTAGTCGTCCGTTTGATCATCCGGCAAGTCGAAATACACCCGCTGGGAATCGGATGCCAGGAATGGAGCGACGACCTCAGCCCACTGGTCGTGGGGTAGCTTTTCTTTGATGGCCACTTTCTCGTACATCGCCAGGTAGGTTTCGATGTCGTCTGCGGGGGTCATCTTAGGAATCGTGGCACGGACTGCTTTCTGGGCATC
>NC_053391.1:252650109-252696583 GCF_905171765.1 Bufo bufo | reverse complement strand
GTGGACGCTCAGGGTTGCTCCTGCTGTCTGCAAAGCCATCACATGTTGTAGCAGCAACTGGTTAGTCTCCTCCTGCTGCTGCTTATTAGCCTTGCATGGCTGCAGGTTTGTCTCTCGCTGCTGCAGATTAGCCTCCATGAGGGCCTTCATGACAGCCTCCATATTGTCGTGGGGCACTGTTTTTTCCCCCCTGGCTGTGACGCGCTGTGCTGTGATTGGACAGCGCTACAGCCAGGGGAGAAGGAGCCCCCCACAGAGAAAGACTGTGTCTCCTCCCCATTGCTCCGATGCTCAGTATTAGCATACTGAGCGTGAAAAATACTGAGGGGCACAGTACAGCGTAGGAGTGCTATTTTAACAAAACTGGCACAGTGGCAGCATCAGCAGGTACTTATCTCTATTAATAAAATCCGGTGATAGGTCCTCTTTAAAATGAAGGTGAAATTAAAAAAAATGTAACAATTTGCAGGTTTCAATTTTAAAAGGGTTGTCCAGCTAAATGATGGCCTGTCCTCTGGGATAAGGATAGGATGGGGGATGACTATAAGATAGGTGCTGGTTCCCGTAACCTTAGGAGTCCCCAAAAATAAACGGAGTGGCCCCTCAGGCATGCACTGTGCTCAGCTATCTCTGGATCTCCCATTGAAATGAATGGAGCAACAACATGCATGCCAGACCAGTTGCTCTTTTTAGGACCCCTACTATCTAATGTTTATTTCCTATCCTGTTGATAGGAGATAACAATATAACTGGAATAATATTTTAAGGCCCCTTTCACACGGGCGAGTTTTTCGTGCGGGTGCAATGCATGAGGTAAACGTATTGCACCCGCACTAAATCCGGACCCATTCACTTCAATGGGGCTGTGCAGATGAGCAGTGATTTTCACGCATCACTTGTGCATTGCGTGAAAATCGCAGCATGCCCTATATTCTGCATTTTTCACGCAACGCAGGCCCCATAGAAATTAATGGAGCTGCGTGAAAATCACAAGCATCCACAAGCAAGTTTTGGATGCCGTGCGATTTTCACGCATGGTTGCTAGGAGATGATAGGGATGAGCAACTCCGGACACCATTAAAGTAAATTCACTGTATTATACTCCCTTATAACATGGTTATAAAGGAAAATAATAGCATTCTTAATACAGAATGCTTACTAAAATGTCGATTGAGGGGTTAAAAAAATGAAACAAATTAACTCACCTTATCCACTTGATCGCGCTGCCAGCATAATTTTCTTTCTTCTTCTTTCAGGAACTGAAAAAGGACCTTTGAGGACGTAATCACTCTCACCACGTGGTGAGCGTGGTGACGTCAGCGCAGGTCCTGCTGAATGAAGATAGAAGGATCTTCTTTCTTCATTCAGCAGGACCAGCACTGACGTCACCGCGCTCACCACGTGGTGAGCTCGATTACGTCATCAAAGGTCCTTTTGCAGGTTCTGAAAGAAGGAGAAAGAAGACGATGCTGGCTGCGTGATCAAGTGGATAAGGTGAGTTTTTTTGTTTGTTTTTATTTAACCCCTCAATCGACATTTTAGTAAGCATTCTGTATTAAGAATGCTATTATTTTCCCTTATAACCATGTTATAAGGGAAAATAATAAAATCTATAGAACACCTAACCCAAACCCGAACTTTAGCGAAGAAGTTCGGGTTCGGGTCTGGGTACCACATTCAGTTTTTTATTACACGAGTGCAAAACACATTGCACCCGCACGATAAAAACTGACCAACGGAACGCAATCGCAGTCAAAACTGACTGAAATTGCGTGCGCACTCATGCGGGTTTCCCGCAATGCACCCAGGACGCATCCGGAGCAAATCGGGTTTGGGTTAAGTGTTCTATAGATTTTATTATTTTGCCTTATAACATAGTTATAAGGGAAAATAATAGCATTCTTAATACAGAATGCTTACTAAAATGTCGATTGAGGGGTTAAATAAAAACAAACAAAAAAACTCACCTTATCCACTTGATCACGCAGCCAGCATCGTCTTCTTTCTCCTTCTTTCAGAACCTGCAAAAGGACCTGTGAAAGAGGCCTAAGTGTTTGAGTGCAAAGCAGAAGAACAGGTGCAATGGCTGGTGAATGGTAGAGTCACTAAACAGGCCAGTTGGTATCAACAAATAACTCTGTCTTTAATAAAGTGCAGAATAAGAGTAGTAGCACATCTGACAATAACAAGGCTATTCAAAAGTAGCCTCTGAGAGAATTTTTAAAGGGCAGTGGGGGAATTCTCTTGTGGCAAAAACCAGTGTCTAATCAGACCATGCCTGTAATCATTTGCATATCTGACCGAGACATAACTGCATGCAGCAATCCAACACTGCTCTTTGGGTGCATTATTTTATGTCAATGGGTGTATATTAACCCCTTTCCGCCGCAGTACGGTGCAGCGGGACGTAACTTGCCGCCCAATGCCGTACTATTATGGCGCGCTGATCGGCCGGACGCAGGAGCTGCGCCCTCCCGATCAGTGGTGGCACCTAGCAGTCACTGATAGCCGGACCCCTGCTGTATGCGCCGGCATCGGTGAAAACACTGATGCCGGAGCATTAACCCTTGATGTGCCGTGGTCAGCGCGTGCGGAGCTTCCCCCGCCCAATCAGCGGCGGCATCCAGCAGTGACTGATAGCCGGACCCCTGCTGTATGCGCCGGCATCGGTGAAAACACTGATGCCGGAGCATTAACCCTTGATGTGCCGCGGTCAGCGCTGACCGCGGCACGTGTAATGTCCATTCAGGGATTGGAGCAGCCATCGGGTCCCCACGCTGCTGTAACGGGCACCCGATGGCAGGGAAGGCAGCCCAATGCCTTCCTCAGGCATTGTGGCTGCCTTCCATGTAAAAACTCTGGTAATACATTTACAGTCAATGCATCACAATACAGTAGAATTGGAATGCATTGTAAAGGGGATCAGACCCCCAAAAGTTGAAGTTCCAGAGTGAGACAAAAATTAAGTGAAAAAGAAAATTTTAAGGTTCAAGTAAAAAAAAGTAATTATTATTTTTTTTAAATAGGGAAAAAAAGAAAAGTAGACATATTAGGTATCGCTGCATCCGTATAGATCGGCTCTATAAAAGTATCACATGACCTAACTCCTCAGGTGAACACCATAAAAAATAAAAATAAAAACTGTGCTAAAAAAAACTTTTTGTGTTACCTTACATCACTAAAAGTGCAACACCAAGTGATCAAAAAGGCGTATGCCCCCCAAAATAGTAGAAATTTAACCGTCACCTCATCCCGCAAAAAAGTAGCACCTACCTAAGACAATCTCCCAAAAAATAAAAAAAACTATGGCTCTCAGACTATGGAGACACTAAAACATGATTTTTTTTGTTAAAAAAATGCTGTTATTGTGTAAAACTTAAATAAATTTAAAAAAGTATACATATTAGGTATCACCGCGTCCATAAGAACCTGCTGTATAAAAATATCACATGACCTAAAACAGGTGCCAAAACAGCTATTTTTTGTTACCTTGCCTAAAAAAAAGTGTAATATAGAGTAACTAAAAATCATATGTACCCTAAAATAGTATTAACAAAACTGCTACCTTATCCCGTAGTTTCCAAAATGGGGTCTTTTTTTGAGTTTCTACTCTAGGGGTGCATCAGGGGTTCTTCAAATGTGACATGGCAGCTTAAAATTATCCCAGTGAAATCTGCCTTCCAAAACCATATGGCGTTCTTTATCTTTTGCGCCCTGCCGTGTGCCCGTACAGAAGTTTACGACCGCATATGGGGTGTTTCTGTAAACTACAGAATCAGGGCAATAAATATAGAGTTTTGTTTGGCTGTTAACCCTTGCTTTTTTAGCGGAAATTTTTTTATTAAAATGGAAAATCTGCCAAAAAGTGAAATTCAGAAATATCATCTCCATTTTCCATAAATTCTTATGGAACACCTAAATGGTAAACAAAGTTTGTAAAATCAGTTTTGAATACTTTGAGAGGTGTAGTTTCTAAAATGGGGTAATTTTTAGGTGTTTTCTATTATGTAACCCTCACAAAGTGGTTTCAGACCTAAACTGGTCCTTAAAAAGTGGGTTTTGGGAAATTTTCAGAAAAATTTCAAGATTTATTTCTAAACTTCTAAGCCTTCTAAAGTCCCCAAAAAAGAAAATGCCATTCACAAAATGATCCAAACATGAATAAGACATATGGGAAAAGTAAAGTAATAACTATGTTTGGAGTTATTACTATCTATTCTAAAGGTAAAGAACTAGAAATCTGGAAATTTGCAAATTTTTCCATATTTTTGGTAAATTTTGTATTTTTTATAAATAAAAATGAAATCTTTTGACTCAATTTTACCACTGTCATGAAAAGTGTTGATCGAGCACCAAAGTAGAACACTTTGGGATGCTTGGGTGCTCTACCGAGCACCCGAGCACAATGGAAGTCAATGGGAGAACCCGAGCATTAAACCAGGCACCCCCTGCTCTGAAGAAGGGAGGGTGTCTGGTTCACATGAAAAGGTCAGAAATTGATGGAAACACCATTGAAATGGTTCGGGAACAGCATGAGGAGGATGTCTGGATGCATCTTGGACTCCCAGGTTGCTGCTGGGAACGATGTTGTCCGAGTAGTACGCCAATTTTACAGACTGACAATAATACGCACAAAACCGAAGATAAAATTGATTTTAGAGGAAAAATTGATAGGAAACATTCTTTCCTGTATATGTACTTGTATATAAAGTGCAAGTGCTGCGAAAAATTACAAGGAAGAGGCAGTCCGATACAACCTGTATATCACATAAAGGAGGGCCTCATTAACATTGTGGTACAATTGTTCAGGTAGTGGGACTACTACACTCATAGAACCTATGCACTAAGTTAAAGGGCTGCCAAAAATGACAAGGAACCGGCACTCCAATACACCCTTTATTATACATAAAGTAGGGCATCATACACACCCTTGAAAAATTATGATTGCTGGCCTGCTGGTGACCCTCAAAAACAATAGGAGCAAGGGCCTGCTGGTGACCCTCTAAAACATTAGGGGTGAGGGCCTGCTGCTGATCTGACCATCTAAAACATTAGTGGTGAGGGTCTGCTGCTGAGCTGACCATCTAAAACATTAGGGGTGAGGGTCTGCTGCTGAGCGGACCATCGAAAAAATTATGGTTGAGGGTCTGCTGGTGAGCTGACTCTCTAAAACATTAGGGGCGAGGGCCTGCTGCTGATCTGACCATGTAAAAATGTTATGGGCGAGGGCCTGCTGCTGAGCTGATCATCGAAAAAATTATGGTTGAGGGTCTGCTGGTGAGCTGACTCTCTAAAATATTAGGGGCGAGTGCCTGCTGCTGATCTGACCATGGAAAAAAATTGTGGTTGAGGGCCTGCTGCTGATCTTAACATGAAAAAAATTATGGTTGAGGGCCTGCTGCTGAGCTGACCATCAAAAAAATTATGGTTGAGGGCCTGCTGCTGAACTGACCCTCTAAAACATTAGGAGCGAAGGCAGCCTAATAAGCATGTTGATATGATGTAGGAGGAGGACGAGAAAAGGAAGAATGAACTATATATCCTTTTTTGTGGTGGAAGAGGTGCATGGGAATACAGTGTATTCAATACACCATAAAAGCCACATTTATAGTGCCTTTATGTTCAGCCGCTTTCCTCTGGTGGAGTAGACAAGTCAGGGGCAATCCAGGCCTTGTTCATTTTGAGTCAGCCTGTCAGCATTTTCAGTTGACAGTCGGATGCGCTTATCAGTTATTATGCCCCCAGCAGCACTAAATACCCGCTCTGACAAAACGCTGGCTGCAGGGCAGGCCAGCACCTCCAAGGCGTAGAGCGCCAGTTCGGGCCACGTGTCCAGCTTGGACACCCAATAGTTGTTAAGCACAGAGGGATCATTGAGGACACTGACACGGTCTGCTACGTACTCCTTCACCATCTTCCAAAACTTTTCTCTCCTTGTGACACTAGGCCATGCATCAGGATGAGGTTGCTGGCGGGGTGTCATGAAACTGTCCCAGGCCACGGAGAGTGTTGCCTTGACTCTGTTGTAACTGCTGTGTGTTCCCCTCGTCTCCCCTCCTCGGTTGCCCAAGGAACTACGTACTCTGCTGCCAGCGTTGTCAGCTGGGAATATTTGGAGCAATTTTTCCACAAGAACCTTCTGATGTTGCACCATTTTGCTAGTCCTCTTCACCACAGGAATGAGAGATGAGAAGTTATCTTGGTAGCGGGGGATGAGAAGGGTGAACAACCAGTAATCGGTGTTGGCCAAAATGCGTATAACGCGAGGGTCACTGGAAAGGCAGCATAACATAAAGTCAGCCATGTGTGCCAGAGTCCCAACAGGCAAGACTTCGCTGTCCTCATCAATTTCCTCATTCTCTTCCTCCTCTTCGGCCCATCCACGCTGAACAGATGGAATAAACCTGCTGTGGGTACTACCCTCTGTAGCGGAGGCAACCGTCTCCTCCTCCTCCTCTTCATCATCATCATCCAATTCGCGCTGAGAAGACGAACGGAGGGTGGTCTCGCTATCACCCTGTGTACTGTCTTCCCCCATTTCCACCTCTTCCAAATGCAAAGCGTCCTCCTTAATTGTGAGCAGCAAGCATTTCAGTAGACACAGAAGTGGGATGGTTACGCTGATAATAGCAGCATCGCCGCTGACTATCTGTATTGATTCCTCAAAGTTGTGTAAAACCTCACAGAGGTCAGACCTCCATGCCCGCTCGTCGCTTGTGAAGAGCGGAAGCTGACTGGAAAGGCAACGACCATGTTGAAACTGGTATTCCACTACTGCCCTCTGCTGCTCACAAAGCCTGGCCAACATGTGGAACGTCGAGTTCCAGCGCGTGCTCTCGTTGCACAACAGTCGGTGAGCTGGCAATTGCAAGCGCTGCTGTAGCGTTGCCAGACCGGCGGCAGCTGTAGATGACTTTCGGAAATGGGCACACACGCGGCACACCTTCGCTAGTAGCTCAGGCAAATTGGGGTAAGTTTTGATCAACCGCTAAACCACTAAGTCGAACACGTGGGCTAGGCATGGTACGTGTATGAGCTCCAAAGCCGCCACCAAGTTACAGCCATTATCATACACAACCATGCGTGGTTCTACGTTGAATGGCGAGAACCACAGCTCAGTCTGGTCCCTTATACCCTGCCACAGCTCTGCGGCGGTGTGCTGTTTGTCACCTAAACATATTAGTTTCAGCTCGGCCTGTTGCCGCTTCCCAACTGCAGTGCCACACTGCTTCCAGCTACTGACTGATGGCTGACTGGTGCTGCAAGATGATAATTCAGAGGTGGAAGTGGAGGAGGAGGTGGAGGAGGAGAAGGGGGGTTTCAGCCACTAATGTAGGTGGTGGCGGAAATCCTGAAGGAAGTAGGGCCGCAATCCTTGGTGTCGGTAGCACCTGTGCCATCCCAGGGTACGACTCGCTCCCGGCCTCCACAACGTTCACCCAGTGTGCCGTCAGGGAAATGTAGCGTCCCTGGCCACAAGCACTTGTCTATGTGTCAGTCAGGGCACGGGTGATGTTCCGGACACATGCTGGTGTAAGGCGGGGACAGCACACCATGAAAAATAGTGGCGGCTGGGGACTGAGAAACGAGGGACCGCCGCCACCATCAAGCTGCGGAAAGCCTCATTGTCCGAAAGCCTAAATGGCAACATTTCCAGCGCCAGCAATTTGGAAAGGTGTGCATTTAGTGCTATGGCCTGTGGGTGGGTGGCTGAGTATTTGCTCTTTCGTTCTAAGGCCTGGGGTATGGACAGCTGTACGCTGCGCTGGGACACAGAAGTGGATGTGCTAGCTGATGGTGCTTGTGAAGGTCCAGGTGCAGGGCGGGAAGCATCCGAGCCTGTGTCTTGGACAGGGGATTGGCCAGAACGTAACATAGGGGAAGAGGAGGCCGTGGTGTGAGCCACAGACACTGATTGTGAACCCAGGCGTTCGGCCCACCTATTAGGGTGCTTTGATGCCATGTGGGGGATCATGCTGGTGGTAGTGACGTTGCTAGTGTTCACGCCCCTACTCATTTTGGTACGGCACAGGTTGCAAATGACAATTCTTTTATCGTCCGCACTTCCTCAAAAAAGCGCCAGACTGCGGAACACCTACCCCTTGGCAAGAGAGATTGCCGCAAGGGGGTGCTCCGGAAAACAGTTGTGGGCCTGTTTGGTGTTTCCCGCCTTCTCCCTTTTCCCACCCCACTGCCTCTTCCAGCCTTTTGTGGTGCTGCAGATCCTTCTCCCTCTGTACTGCTGTCCTCACTCGGCTTGCCACCTTCCCAGGTTGGGTCTGTGATTTCATTGTCCAGCACCTCCTCTTCCACTTCCTCACTCTGGTCATCCTCCTGACTTGTTGACCTAACAACAACCTCACTTGATGACAACTGTGTCTCATCCTCATTATCAACCTCTTGAGACACTAATTGCCATTCCCCACCATTATCTTCTTGTGACTGTGGATGCTTAAGAGTTTGGGCATCGGTGCACATGATCTCCTCATGTCCCTCTTCAAGCGGGCTTAGCGAGAGGCCCAAATCAAGGAATGGCGATGAAAAGAGCTCCTCTGAATATTCAAGTGTGGGATCACTTCTTTGGCAAGACTCTCCATGGTGGGAGGATGGAGGATCAGGGTGAGGATTCTGTTGATCATACTCTTGGCTACGGAGATTGGACTTTCTGGAAGACAGGGTGGTGCTTAACTGACTGGAAGTATTATCTGCTGCAATCCAACCGACTACCTGGTCACACTGGTCTGACTTTGAGAGTGGTGTCTGCAAACTGGGGCACGAAGCTTGGTATCGTGGATGAGTGTGTTTCTTGTGCTCTTGCAGCAGGCACAGTTTCGCCACGGCCTCTGCGTGCACCATCAGCAGCACGGCCACTTCCCCGTCCCTTACTGCTCGCCTTCTGCATATTAAATGGTATATATGCTTGACTGTATGTCACACGTACAGTAGCGCAGGTTTTGTAAGTGTATGCGCAAATAAATTAAACTGAATGTCACTGATATTTAGGATGTGCAAACGTTATACAGGAGATGTAGCGCAGGTAATGTCGCTGTGACCAGCGGCTAATAAAAAATTACAGGGAATGTCACAGCTAATTGGGATGTGCAAACGTTATACAGGACATGTAGCGCAGGTAATGTCGCTGCTGTCACCAGCAGCTAATACAAACTTACAGGGAATATCACTGATATTTATAATGCGCAAACGTTATACAGGAGATGTAGCGCAGGTAATGTCGCTGCTGTCACCAGCGGCTAATAAAAAATTACAGGGAATGTCACAGCTATTTGGGATGCTCAAACGTTATACAGGAGATGTAGCGCAGGTAATGTCGCTGTGACCAGCGGCTAATAAAAAATTACAGGGAATGTCACAGCTATTTGGGATGTGCAAACGTTATACAGGACATGTAGCGCAGGTAATGTCGCTGCTGTCACCAGCAGCTAATACAAACTTACAGGGAATATCACTGATATTTATAATGCGCAAACGTTATACAGGAGATGTAGCGCAGGTAATGTCGCTGCTGTCACCAGCGGCTAATAAAAGATTACAGGGAATGTCACAGCTATTTGGGATGCTCAAACGTTATACAGGAGATGTAGCGCAGGTAATGTAACTGTCCGCAGCGTCTACGGAAAAAGTACACTGGATGTCACAGATATTTGCAGTATGCGCACACGTTAAGCTAGAGATGTAGCACAGATAATGTCGCTGTCTGCAGCATCTACGGAAAAAGTACACTGCATGTCACAGGTATTTTTAGGCTGCGCACACGTTACACAGGAGTTGTAGGGCAGATAATGATGCTGTCTGCAGCGGCCAAACAATTGCAAGCTATTTAGAGCAGGTTGCGCTAAAAATATATATTGCTGCCAGATACAACAATAGTCCTTAAATGGACTTTTGGGTTTCTAACAATTGCACTCAATTTAGCGCAGGTTGCGCTAATAATATATATTGCTGCCAGATACAACAATAGTCCTTAAAAGGACTTTTGGGTCTCTAATCGCACGCAATTTAGCACAGGTTGCGCTAAAAATATATATTGCTGCCATACACAACAATAGTCCTTAAAAGGACTTTTGGGTCTCTAATACCAACTCTGCCTAACAAAATACAATTTAATTCCCTACACTATCTGTCCCTTCTTCAGCACAGCTCTCCATGACTAACCAACATGGCTACTGCATTACAGTAAGTGGCAGTACTTAGCTGCACGTTTACTGGTTGAGTAGCAGCCAACAAATCAACAAATGTGCGGGGAGGAGACTCGAGCATCGCACTCGAGCACACGCGGTATTCGGCCGAACACCGAGAAGTGCCGAGCATCGCGATGCTTGAGCTGAACTGGTTTTCGGCCGAGCATGCTCAATCAACACTAGTCAAGAAGTACAATATGTGACAAAAAAAACTATCTCAGAATGGCCTGGATAAGTAAAAGCGTTTTAAAGTTATTACCACAGAAAAGTGACACATGTCAGATTTTAAAAAAATGGCCTGGGCAGGAAAGTGAAAACTGGCCCGGGGTATAAAGGGTTAAGGTCTTAAGGTGGGAATGTACATAATATAGCTGTTGGCCAAATGCTATGTTTCTTTCCTCTTGGTCTGCATTAGAAATGACCCTAGAGAAAAGCTAAAAGTGGCCCCAGGTGGAACTAACACAAGTAGGCAGAGTCAACAATACCACACGCCACATTTTGTCCTCCTTTAACTGTCTCAAAATATAGAGGAGGTTGATGAGGTTAGATGTGGGCCATTGCAGCCCTACCAATTGCATGCTGCCTGATCTTTTAGCATTATCAATCATACAGGAGAATAAAGCACTATGCACCTATTACATCCAGTGACATTTCCTCTGATTGTAAATGGGATCTTTTCAAATAATAACTACTCAACCCAGACCACCAGACCACCTTTCAGCTACATCTCATCTCTGCAGAGTTTGCTGTATAGACTTCTTAGGTACAGTAGCTCACTGTTCTATAATCCTCCTCACCTTCTCAACATAAACTCCCCATCCTGGTGCCACAACAGTGTCATCCTTCTGTCACCCCCAATACTGTGCCTGCCATTGTACCCAGTGCCCTCTAATGACTATACTGCAGAAATAATAGTGTCATACAGATAGACCCACTGAAAATACGAGTACCATATAAACAATTAAGCCTAGCAAAGTGCTCAACAGTTTTAATGCTCCCTTATATTCCCCAATAGTAATATGCTCTTCAAAAGTTCAAGTAGAGACAAAGCCCCCAGTAGTAATAATACTCCTATAGTGCCTCCAGCATTAATGTCTCTTTATAGTGTCCTCAGTATTAATAATGTCCCTATAGTGCCCCCAGTAATAATAGTGCCCCCAATAGTGCTTCCAGTAGTAATAATGCAATCTATAGTGCCCAGTATTAAACATTCCCCTATTGTGCCCCAAGTAATAATTAAAATGCCACCTATAGTGACCCAGTAGTATTCTCCCTAAGGGGTGGAAGTAAAAAAATTAAAAAAAAGTTAACTAAAATTAAAATACTCCCCTAACTCCCACTCCATGCCTCTATCCACAGAGCAATTGACACAAGGCCTGAGAAGAAGCAATGACATCATCACATCTCTTGCATCCCAGGGCAGAAAGTCAATATTATTTCATCACACCTACAACATTAATACACTACCTCATAGGATTTAGGTCTAGTGGCCTGTGGCTAATGAGGGTGAAATCCAGGGCAGGAAGCCATTGGCTTCTAGCCCTGCTGCAGTGTTTAACACTCAACGCTCACCACTCTGAGCCTGACAGCCAAGCTTGGGCTGGCCCACAGCGGAATAGGTGAATCCCCGGTGGGCCTCTGACAAAGTTGGGCCTCCAGTCCATCAACACAGCATCTTAACCAGCCTATATCCATGTAAAAACTGGATAGAATATTTAAAAACGACCTACTTTACTATTATAGATGCATCAGGTGGCTGAGATGACTTCTAGATACAGAAGAAGGCCATTTCATATTCCTTTTTCCCCATGCCTTCTTTAAGTTGTTGCAGAGACCCTGCAATGTGAGCAGGTAGTATTTGCATGTAGGTCCAGAGTGTGCCCCCAGAATGAATTTTACTGGTGGGCCCTAGGCACCCCAGTCCGACACTGCTGACCGCCATACAGTTGAATTCAAGGAAGTACCTGCAGTTCACCTGCTAGACCATCTGACTTCTGGCCAGGTACATAAGTACCAGACACTCCCAGCGTTAACGCTGAATGGAACTAGCAGTTGACACTGCACCGCTGCTACAAGCGAAATAACCTAACTTGAGGATAAGTAATCAATATTATACCATTACGCAACTCCTTTAAACTACTTTCTTGTAGCATTTTTTTTTCTTTATAATACATCCTGTCTTTTTTAGCAATTTATTTCCTCAGCTACTTTGGAAGTTCTGCTTTTTAGTCATTTAACGGTAGTTTATCTCTTGTCAGACCAGTGTCTGAGCGAGAGATCAAGTCAATCATAGAACATTAAAATGACAGATTGGGTTGTTTTGTCCTTAACAGCATGTTGAGTGATCCAGTAGATTACTGCTAAGCATGGTTAAAGGGTAAATAACCTATCAGTAATGTAGACTCTAATGCCATATACAGTCAGGTCCATAAATATTGGGACATCGACACAATTCTAACATTTTTGGCTCTATACACCACCACAATGGATTTGAAATAAAACAAACAAGATGTGCTTTAACTGCAGACTGTCAGCTTTAATTTGAGGGTATTTACATACAAATCAGGTGAACGGTGCAGGAATTACAACAGTTTGCATATGTGCCTCCCACTTGTTAAGGGACCAAAAATATTGGGACAGAATAATAATCATAAATCAAACTTTCAATTTTTAATACTTGGTTGCAAATCCTTTGCAGTCAATTACAGCCTGAAGTCTGAAACGCATAGACATCACCAGACGCTGGGTTTCATCCCTGGTGATGCTCTGCCAGGCCTCTACTGCAACTGTTTTTAGTTCCTGCTTGTTCTTGGCGCATTTTCCCTTCAGTTTTGTCTTCAGCAAGTGAAATGCATGCTCAATCGGATTCAGGTCAGGTGATTGACTTGGCCATTGCATAACATTCCACTTCTTTCCCTTAAAAAACTCTTTGGTTGCTTTTGCAGTATGCTTTGGGTCATTGTCCATCTGCACTGTGAAGGGACGTCCAATGAGTTCTGAAGCATTTGGCTGAATATGAGCAGATAATATTGCCCGAAACACTTCAGAATTCATCCTGCTGCTTTTGTCAGCAGTCACATCATCAATAAATACAAGAGAACCAGTTCCATTGGCAGCCATACATGCCCACGCCATGACACAACCACCACCATGCTTCACTGATGAGGTGGTATGCTTAGGATCATGGGCAGTTCCTTTCCTTCTCCATACTCTTCTCTTCCCATCACTCTGGTACAAGTTGATCTTGGTCTCATCTGTCCATAGGATGTTGTTCCAGAACTGTGAAGGCTTTTTTAGATGTCGTTTGGCAAACTCTAATCTGGCCTTCCTGTTTTTGAGGCTCACCAATGGTTTACATCTTGTGGTGAACCCTCTGTATTCACTCTGGTGAAGTCTTCTCTTGATTGTTGACTTTGACACACATACACCTACCTCCTGGAGAGTGTTCTTGATCTGGCCAACTGTTGTGAAGGGTGTTTTCTTCACCAGGGAAAGAATTCTTTGGTCATCCACCACAGTTGTTTTCTGTGGTCTTCCGGGTCTTTTGGTGTTGCTGAGCTCACCGATGCATTCCTTCTTTTTAAGACTGTTCCAAACAGTTGTTTTGGCCATGCCTAATGTTTTTGCTATCTATCTGATGGGTTTGTTCTGTTTTTTCAGCCTAATAATGGCTTGCTTCACTGATAGTGACAGCTCTTTGGATCTCATCTCGAGAGTTGACAGCAACAGATTATAAATGCAAATAGCACATTTGAAATGAACTCTGGACCTTTTATCTGCTCATTGTAATTGAGATAATGAGGGAATAACAGACACCTGGCCATGGAACAAGTGAGAGGCTAATTGTCCCATTACTTTTGGTCCCTCAACAAGTGGGAGGCACATATGCAAACTGTTGTAATTCCTACACCGTTCACCTGATTTGGGTGTAAATACCCTCAAATTAAAGCTGACAGTCTGCAGTTAAGTTAAAAAAATATTTATGGACCTGACTGTATGTAATTCAAGAGCTGATATGGGAACAGGAGAATGCTGGCCCTTCCACTCTGAGTTAGGTGCTGTTTAGTGTAGTCTGAGTGCTTTGGACGCCTTTGTTGTTTTGAAAATTTGCAAAGTAAACATAGACTGGGACTGAGGGAAAATTACTACTACCATTATTACAACTATTGTGAAAATCCTACTCTGTAGCTTACAGTACCTCAAAACTTTGCCATTTACTGCTGGATGAACTACTACTCCCATTATCTGGTTAGTAAAGAGAGACTTTATGTATTGCAGCTAAACTGGTCCTGGTCAATGTCTCCACCATTCACCAGTCCTCACTTGATCTGAGCTCCAGCCTTGTACCCTGCCAAACCTCCACCATCAAAGGAACTCCAACTACTACCAGACAGGAGCACCAGAAAGTCAGGGAGTGCCCTAAGGAAGAAAAGGGTGGCTTGGGGACTGTGAAAAGGAAGACTGCCACTGTGAATTGTGAGTACTATACTACCATCATAGCCACTAGTACTTCTCCTCTAAAAAAATGGACTAGTGTACACTATAAAGAAAAATTTGCAAGAATTTAGGAAATTGAGAACCTGACTTAAGGGGGTAGTCCTGTTTCAGAAACCGGACAGCACACACTATCCACCAGCAGTAAAGAATAGATTGTTACTTACCGTTTCTCTGATTCTCCCAACAGGGCTCTTTTTACCCGCCTGCAGCATGTGACCACTGCAGCCAATAACTGGCCTCTTCAGTGCACTGCTAAGCCCAGTGATTGGCTGCAGCAGTCACATGTTGTCAACATGATGTCACCACTGAAGCTGGGTAAACAGAGCCCTGCTGGGAGAACTGGGGCAACAGTGTGGGAACTGTCAGGCAAGCAACAATCTATTCTTTATTGTAGGTGGATCACATGTGTTGTTCGTTTTCTTTGTGAAACTGGACAACCAATTTACAGGTAAAATAACAGAGAAAACCTGATGGATATAAGAAATTCAATGGATAAAAACTGATCATAACGGTGTCAAAGGAATACCAAATACTTAGGATAGAAATTATTAAACCCTCTGGGTCAAAAATGTCACAAATTTTAGTACTAGCCCTAATTGAGCAAAATTTGCAGCCTGGTACATTTATTATAATTTACAAAATCATACATGAAAACTACACCACCTCCTAGTTGGTATAGATTTCAGTTCTGGCAAACAGACATCCTGAGATAGACCACAATTATTAAGAATGCTCCTTTTTAATAATTGTGGCACAGCTGACCCCAGCAGATTATGACCGGTGTATAAAATGGTGGCATCTTCATAAATGTCCTTTTCACAGTTCACATTACACCTCATTTTTATATTTATCTGCACTCCAGTGATGTACTTACCACACTTACCATGAAGACAGGCCATGCGACTACAATGGAGACCTGCATGGAACTTTTCCTTCTTACTGATATAGATCTATGACATTTTCCAGCAGCCAGCACTAGGGGAGCTCAGTGTGTAGATATTTTACAGTTGCCATTGAGTTCAATGGTATAACTATAAATTCTGATGCACTGAGCTCCCTCCCCTGGTGGTTGCAGGCATTTAAGGTTTTATCATGTTCTGTATTTAGTGAATGATACATAGAGCTTAATGAGGGAGGTTTATCAATGTATCTATGTCAAGCGTCTGGTGAAAATACATTGAGAAATCTATTATACACAATGAGCACCAAGTTTAAAAAAAGCACACACATACAGTGAGCCCTAACTGGAATCCAGCCCACTTTCCCTGCCTACTTGCAGAGCAAGCCCTAGGCGGCAAGTCCACAACTGGCGGAAGTTCCCTAATCTGCTAGATGCAGAAAAACAACCTACAAAAAAACTCTCTGTCTAACACAGACTGAATCCAAGCCCACCAAAAAAAAGGGAAATCCACCGGTTGTTTCTGTCTGCTAGATGCAGGACTATCACACACACAGATAAACTACACAAAGATGAAGTTGTACAGGTATGGGTCGGAACTGGGTGGAAAATGCAGTGCCAAATCAGACAACCGAGGGTAGTCAGAATAGCTAAGCCAAAGTGGTCAAAGCTGAGGTTAATATAATAAGCAATCCAAAAGCACACAGAACAGAACCAAGGGCACAGCAAGGGAGTGAAAACCGATAACTGGAAAGGGTGAATTGCCAGTAGGGGATTTAAATAGAGCGCCCCATTGGACCAGAACACAACTTGCACCACAGTAGGATAGTTGCGGTGTCCCTCAGCACGCGTAATAACTAGACACACCTGAAAGCTAAAACCTCCCTTAGCGAATGTATGCTGCAGGGAGAAACAGAGCATTGGGCTCCGTTACTATGGACGTGACCATGTCATTAGGGGGCATCACAGAGGGCGTGGCCTGGCAGCATGTCCAACAGAATGGAGATGGAGTCTGGACAGGTAAGTTGGTGACGCACATGTTCTACTTTTCCTGACATAAAAGTTGACTAAAGTGGGTAAGAAGGAGAGTATTTTTTTTCATAAAAAAAATTCATCCACTATATACAAAAAATTGTATATTCATCAGATTCATTGTTCATTTCACTCTGGTATACTAGGTTTTGTTATGGGGCACTACAATATCTGGTTATGCCCTTGGTCTTGCTGTCGTCTTTCTCATAGTTTGGGGGCTATTCACATGACCGTATCTTCAGTCCGCGTCTGATCCGCATTTTTTGCGGATTGCACACTGACCCATTCATTTCAATGGGGCCACAAAAAAATGCGGACAGCACACTGTGTGCTATCTACATCCATGTGTCCTTTCCATGGCCCCTCAGAAGAGATTTTGAGGACAAGAATAGGCATTATTACAACTGGTCCTGCGAAAAGTGTGGGATGCACACAGATCATATCCATATTTTGCAGATCCACGATATGTGGACCGCAAAACTTGTACGGTCGTGTGAATAGCCCCTAAAGGACATCTTCCATAATGACTTTGGTCTTTATGTGTGGAGAATTTCTATCATGTTCTCTCTGTAACCGTTATGTCAGTCTATTACGTAGGGGTCATCATACTGGAACATTAATGCAATCCACTTACAGTACATGGCTGGTTATATCTGTTCATAAGTAACATGCTTTTGGTCACTGAACTTAAATTTTAACCTTTATCTCACTAAATATGGTCGTAAATAAGTCTTGATCTACTGCATGATGTTAGTTTCTAGACTTATTAGATTTTGAACATTTTGTCTTTGAAAACAGTATGTAAAGATAGTTTGTGGTTTTTCACCATTTTATATAGCAGTGCCCATAATGACAAACCATTTCCTATCTGTGGTTATCTGCGCCTTCCAAAGCTTCCTATGATTTAGACCTGGGAAGAATGATGAAGACACATTGCTCAGAAAGATTGTACAGTGCTACAACAATTGTACAGTTCTTTCTGGCCAGGCACATAATTGGCATCACAGACATGATGTTAGTCAAGTCGTGGCTTTTTCAAGCAGTTCTGGTACCCATGGCTTTTCAGCTTTTCTTCTATACTTGGATCCAATGTAAGTTACAGTTTATTTATTTATAACATAAAACTTAGTAATGGTAATATAGCAAAAGAAAGTGGATATCATGGGGGGACAGACTTCTAATCCATAAAAAGTATACAAAATGTACTATAACATTTCTATGGGTTTATACTGGACAAAGTTTTTTTTAAATATAATATAATAAAATGAAATTGCAGATATTCAAATGCATAGCTAAAGCATAATATGAGGTAGCAGTTCCAGTACAGGACTATTCGGTGAATTTCTATTTATTACAGGTGAAACTACAGTAATATATTGTAACCTGCTTTTACTATCTTTATACTTGTATAGTAATGAAGTCTTTCTAAACTGTTTATCCTGATCTCCAGGCTCTTCAGCTATACAAGTACGTGAGGTCCAGGCTGCAGTTATGGGCTCAGTGACCATCACATTTAAGTATGACACTTTCCTGTACAGGAATCTGATAAGCAGCTGGTGCAGGCAAGTAACCATTACAGAGTGTGAAAATATTATGGACACGAAAGTTACCAGCAATAACGGATACAAAGGAAGACTGTTCCTTTCACAAAATACTGAAAGAACTGGCATAGTGAATGTGACTATGGTGAATTTACAACATTGGGACACTGGTCTGTATAAATGGCGAATATGGACTGGAAGAGAATATTCTGTCATTGAGAATGTCCTACTGCAGGTGGTTTTTGGTAAGTGAAATATATTAAGTGAAATTTTGAATTTTTTAAATTCCCAGTTGCACAGGTACAGCTGATTCACCAGAGCTAGGACAAGGTAATTTGTTATCCTAGACAGAGCAGGCAAATTGCACCCCCCCCCCCCCCTCCTGAATCAATTCACATAGACCCAACTTTCCAATACAAATTAAAACATATCTCATAAGAAACAGTCACAGGTATACCAAATGTAATTCCAGTGACTGACAGGTGGTGTCTCCACAGCTTCTTGAGTTCTTCACTTTCCTTTTCATCTGGTCTAGGACATCGTGTGCAGACATCTTTGGTCGCGGGTTTGCTACCCCCTTTGCTATATAAGAAGACACCAGGATTAATAAATCGTATATGGTAGATGGGGGCTGTTACAGATTTTACATTAAGGCCCAGGAGATTAAGTTAAATGTCTGCCTTCACTCATTGCTTCTGCCGTACATAACCACTGTCTATAGCAAAGAACCTCCCCATATAGCTGCCCCTTTAACATGTCCATACTGTAATTTCCACCAATGCTGTGACCACTGCTGTCCCATATGTCCACATTAGGGTACTTTCACACTAGCGTTTTTCTTTTCCGGCATTGAATTCCGTCCTAGGGGCTCTATACCGGAAAATAACTAATCAGTTTTATCCCCATGCATTCTAAATAGAGAGCAATCCGTTCAGGATGCATCAGGATGTCTTCCATTCAGTCACTGAACAGTGTTTTGGACGGAGGAAAAATCGCAGCATGCTGCGGTATTATCTCCATCCAAAATTCCGGATCAGTTGCCGGAATGCAAATTAATGCCGGCATTAATTTACATTGAAATGCACTAGTGCAGGATCCGGTATTAAAAATACTGCAATGCCGGATCCGTTAAAAATATATATAACGGATCCGTTTCTCCGGATGACATCCGAAGAAACGGATCCATTCTTGCAATGCATTTGTAAGACGGAGCCGCATTCGGATCTATCTACAAATGCTGTCTGTTTGCATGCAGATTGCCGGATCATCTGCCGCAAGTGTGAAAGTAGCCTTACTGTACTGACTGTGCTGCCTAATGCCCCCCCCCTTCCCCCGCCAATCACTGTACTGCTAAAATAAAAGATCCAAAGGATGGCTACAGAAATAGAAAATGATGGTACACAAAGTAAACTTTAGGTATCAAACCCCACACCAGTCCTCAAAATGAATACAGACCTCCTGACAGACACTAAAATTAGTATAGACCCCAGATTAGCCCCACTTTCATACAAACAAGAGATAAGATCCCAAATTTAAACAGACCACAGATTCATACTGACGCCAGGATCATGTGTCCCCTATAATTTCCTTCCCTTAAATGCAGACCTCAAATCAGACCCCAATTAATGTGGTTCCATATAACCCCCACTCCACCAATTGGGATTTCATATCAGATCCCAAATTCATATACCTCCTCCCACAGATCCCTGAAGACCTACTATCAGACCCCAAAATTCATGTGCCCCCCACCTCCCACCCTCAAATCCTTGTACATCTCTGATCAACGCACAAAATTCATCCCCCCATACATCCCTGCAGACCTCATACCAGGCCACAAAATTCATGCCTCCCATAGATTCCTGCAGACCTCATATCAAACCACTAAATTCATGCCCCCTCCAAGATCTGTGTAGACCTCATATCAGACCGCAAAATGTATGCTTCACCCAAGATCCCTGCAGATCTCATATCAGAACACAAAATGCATGCCCTGCCCCAGATCCCTGCAGATCTCATGTCTGTCACACCACAAAATCCCCCCTCCCAAGATCCCTGCAGAACTCATATCTGACCACAAAATTCATGCCCCCCCAAGATCCCTGAAGACCTCATATCAGACCACAAAATTAATGCTGCATCCCCCCCCCAAATCTCTGCAGACCTCATACTGGACCACAAAATTAAGGAGCCCCCCTCCTCATATCCCTGCAGACTCCAGTGTTCATGTGACCCCCCCCCCCCCCCCCCCATCCCCTCCCTAAGATCCCTGCAGACCTCAGATCAGACTAAAAAAATAAAGCAATTACCTCTCCAGCTCCGGACAGCTACTTCACTCAGCATCTTGCCTGTTCCTGCCGCTCTGCGCTGTAACCTAACGTCTGCACAGCATCAGGTCAGGAGGCATGTCTGAATCTGACCTGACTCTGTACAGGACACAGCGCAGCTGCTGTAAGAAGAGTAGGAAGAGGTGAGTGATAATAGACTCACACTGCTGTGTTCTAATGAGCGCTCATTAGAGCAATTAGATTTTTATTTTTTTCACAGAAAAATTCTGAAGTGCCACCACCACCATTAGGGCTCTTTCACACTTGCGTTATTGTCTTCCGGCATAGAGTTCCGTCGTCGGGACTCTATGCCGGAAGAATACTGATCAGGATTATCCTAATGCATTCTGAATGGAGAGTAATCCGTTCAGGATGCATCAGGATGTCTTCAGTTCCGGTACGGAACGTTTTTTGGCCGGAGAAAATACCGCAGCATGCTGCGCTTTTTGCTCCGGCCAAAAATCCTGAAGACTTGCCGCAAGGCCGGATCCGGGATCAATGCCCATTGAAAGGCATTGATCCGGATCCGGCCTTAAGCTAAACGTCGTTTCGGCGCATTGCCGGACCCGACGTTTAGCTTTTTCTGAATAGTTACCATGGCTACCGGGACGCTAAAGTCCTGACAGCCATGGTAAAGTGTAGCGGGGAGCGGGGGAGCAGTATACTTACCGTCCGTGCGGCTCCCCGGGCGCTCCAGAGTGACGTCAGGGCGCCCCAAGCGCATGGATCACGTGATCACATGGATCACGTCATCCATGCGCATGGGGCGCTCTGACGTCATTCTGGAGCGCCAGGGGAGCCGCACGGACTGTAAGTATACCGCTCCCCCGCTCCCCGCTCCTACTATGGCAACCAGGACTTTAATAGCGTCCTGGGTGCCATAGTAACACTGAAAGCATTTGGAAGACGGTTCCGTCTTCAAATGCTTTCAGTACACTTGCGTTGTTACGGATCCGGCAGGCACCTCCGGCAACGGAAGTGCATGCCGGATCCCAACAACGCAAGTGTGAAAGAGGCCTTAGCGAGTAGCGAGAAGGCGCCATAGGCGGGCGCCTACCTTCGCCTGCCCATCGTCCCGGCCCTGTGATTTACCCAATGTTCTCTCTAGCTTGTTTCCATGATGTTATGCCATTTCCCCATTATGATCTTTAGAGTTTAGGTTCTCACCCCTAATAACAAAGTGGGTTGAACCAATCAGTACTGCCCCCCCTCTCTGCAAGGCTTCATGGCCACCGCATGGGCTACTCTTGGTGTTTGGTAGAGAGTCCAGCCATTAAATGACTAGAAAGCAATAGGTGACTAACATTAAGGAATGAACAGTAGCTGTTCAGCAGATCATCAGCTGGGTAGCTACAGTATCTGAATTCAAGATGAGACAGTGATAATACCAGGCGAATGATCAATTTGATCCATCAAAAAAGCAGGGTTCACATTTTGGGGTCAGCCAGGTTTGCGTATGTTATATTGCTCCTCCGACTCTCAAGTGACTATGCCTTGACCTTGTGGTAAACTGAATGAAAATCTATTACAATTTGGAGCAATTTTGGCCCCTTCACTTTTAGAAAAATCCAGGAAATGGTGTTGCACAATAGAAAAGGGTGTGGTCTAAAATGAAAGCAAATCCATTAGGTCGTGCAAAATTAAACAAAGGTGTATAGCCATGCAATAAAGTCATCATCCATCTTGAGCACCTATGATAAATTTGATGCAGGTTTAGACCACCCACTGTTTTGCACATTTTAGAAGGATTAGAAAATCTGCTACTCTGAGTATACATGTACGGTGGAACTCATTACTATAAATATGGTGCCCGCTCCCGAGCCCAGTGGGTTCCATAGCTGCTGGATTTATGCTGTTGTACATAGCAAAGACCAGGGGCTAATATCTGCATTGGGTGATAATGCCAATTGCAAACATTTAACCCCTGAGATGCCTTGGTCAAATGTGACCACGGCACCTGAACAGTGAAAATGTGGGAGCTGTTCATATTGCCTCCTTTGTTAGCTTGATTCATTTTTCCACTGCATTATATATTTCTAGTAGAGATGAGCGAATCGAAGGTAACGAAGTCGAGTTTGTTCCGAATTTCAGGAAAATTTTGATTCTGAACAAATGCGAATTTCCTTGCACTTCGTGGTAACAAATCGCAATTTTTCCTAACATGGCGGCTAGCCGGCTAAAATGGCGGCTACACGTGTGAGGACATGGGGCAAGGAACTCTTGGAAGGCGGGATGACCCATAATTCCAATCAGCAGCCAGCCAGCCGGGTGATGTTACAGCCCTATAAATACGGCGGCCATCTTAGAGTCTGCCATTCACCATCGTACATTGTTCAGGGACAGACGTGTATGCAGGCGTAGGGAGAGTGAAAGAAAAACTAACTGTTAAAAAAAAAAGGAAAAAAGCGATTTACTAGTGAGGGAGAGACGTGTGCAGATGCTAGGGAGAGTTATAGTAAAATCCTCATTGTGAAAACAATTGATTTACAAGTGCAGTGAAACATTACATGGGGATCCAGATAGTCTCATAATACCTCTCTGTTATTCCAGCAATTAGTTATCGGGGTGCAAGTGCTATGTTGAAAAGCCTTTAGTGGCTTATATCTGTGAAAAAAGATAAATACACTGCTCAAAAAAATAAAGGGAACACTTAAACAACACAATGTAACTCCAAGTCAATCACACTTCTGTGAAATCAAACTGTCCACTTAGGAAGCAACACTGAGTGACAATCAATTTCACATGCTGTTGTGCAAATGGGATAGACAACAGGTGGAAATTATAGGCAATTAGCAAGACACCCCCAATAAAGGAGTGGTTCTGCAGGTGGTGACCACAGACCACTTCTCAGTTCCTATGCTTCCTGGCTGATGTTTTGGTCACTTTTTAATGCTGCCGGTGCTTTCACTCTAGTGGTAGCATGAGACGGAGTCTACAACCCACACAAGTGGCTCAGGTAGTGTAGCTTATCCAGGATGGCACATCAATGCGAGCTGTGGCAAGAAGGTTTGCTGTGTCTGTCAGCGTAGTGTCCAGAGCATGGAGGCGCTACCAGGAGACAGGCCAGTACTACAGGAGACGTGAAGGAGGCCGTAGGAGGGCAACAACCAAGCAGCAGGACCGCTACCTCCGCCTTTGTGCAAGGAGGAACAGGAGGAGCACTGCCAGAGCCCTGCAAAATGACCTCCAGCAGGCCACAAATGTGCATGTGTCTGCTCAAACGGTCAGAAACAGACTCCATGAGGGTGATATGAGGGCCCGACGTCCACAGGTGGGGGTTGTGCTTATAGCCCAACACCGTGCAGAACGTTTGGCATTTGCCAGAGAACACCAAGATTGGCAAATTCGCCACTGGCGCCCTGTGCTCTTCACAGATGAAAGCAGGTTCACACTGAGCACATGTGACAGACGTGACAGAGTCTGGAGACGCCGTGGAGAACGTTCTGCTGCCTGCAACATCCTCCAGCATGACCGGTTTGGCATTGTGCTCGCCAGAGGTAGCCTGACTGCCATTAGGTACCGAGATGAGATCCTCAGACCCCTTGTGAGACCATATGCTGGTGCGGTTGGCCCTGGGTTCCTCCTAATGCAAGACAATGCTAGACCTCATGTGGCTGAAATGTGTCAGCAGTTCCTGCAAGACAAAGGCATTGATGCTATGGACTGGCCCGCCCGTTCCCCAGACCTGAATCCAATTGAGCACATCTGGGACATCATGTCTCGCTCTATCCACCAACGTCACGTTGCACCACAGACTGTCCAGGAGTTGGCAGATGCTTTAGTCCAGGTCTGGGAGGAGATCCCTCAGGAGCCACCTCATCAGGAGCATGCACAGACGTTGTAGGGAGGTCATACAGGCACGTGGAGGCCACACACACTACTGAGCCTCATTTTGACTTGTTTTAAGGACATTACATCAAAGTTGGATCAGCCTGTAGTGTGTTTTTCCACTTTAATTTTGAGTGTGACTACAAATCCAGACCTCCATGGGTTGAAAAATTTGATTTCCATTTTTTTATTTTTGTGTGATTTTGTTGTCAGCACATTCAACTATGTAAAGAACAAAGTATTTCAGAAGAATATTTAATTAATTCAGATCTAGGATGTGTTATTTTTGTGTTCCCTTTATTTTTTTGAGCAGTGTATATACGCAGGTCACTTTTGCTGTTAACTGCCTCATTTAGTGGCCTATTTCAATACAATACGATAAATATTTGCGCAGGTCACTTCTGTTGTTATTTGTGCTAAAAGCGTGTATTGCCATATTTCTAGAGAAAAAGAGGAAAATAGACTTAGTTAATATTTGCGCTAAAAGCATTTTGTGTCATATTTCACTACAATACGAGAAAAATAGACGCAGTTCACATTTGGTGTTATTTGCGCTAATAGCGCTTCTTGTCATATTTCACTACAATCCGAGAAAAATACATGCAGTTCACATTTGGTGTTATTTGCGCTAAAAGCATTTATTGCCATGTTTCTATAGAAAAATAGACTTAGTTCATATTTGGTGTTATTTGAGCTAAAAGCGTTTCTTGTCCTATTTCACTACAATACGAGAAAAATTGATGCAGTTCACATTTGGTGCTATTTGCGCTAAAAGCGTTTATTGTCATTTTTCTAGAGAAAAATATTAGCAGTTCACTTTTTATGTTATTTACCTTGGATATAAAAAGTCTACACAATCATGATAAATAATTTCAGAACTTTTTTCACCTTTAACCACTTGCCGCACACGTAACGCCGATAGGCGTCCGGGCGGCGGCTCTCTCAGGATCGCGAAGTAAACAAGTTGAACTACAGACTGCCAGCGCTGATCATTCGCTGGCAGGCTGTAGATGCGATTTTTTTAACATCAGAAAGGTATATTAGACGCTGTTTTGGTAACAGCATCTGATATACCTGCTACCTGGTCCTCTGGTGGTCCCTTTTGCTTGGATCGAACACCAGAGGACACAGGCAGCTCTGTAAGTAGCACCAAGCACCACACTACACTACACCCCCCCCTGTCACTTATTAACCCCTTATTAACCCCTGATCACCCCATATAGACTCCCTGATCACCCCCCTGTCATTGATCACCCCCCTGTAAGGCTCCATTCAGGCGTCCGTATGTGTTTTGCGGATCCGCGGATCCACGGATCCGTGGATCCGCAAAACACGGACACCGGCAATGTGCTTTCCGCATTTTGCAGATCCGCACATTGCCAGAACTATACAGAAAATGCCTTTTCTTATCCGCAATTGCGGACAAGAATAGGACATGTTCTATATTTTTGCGGAACGGAAGTGCGGACCCAGAAGTGCAGATCCGCAATTCCGGATCCGAGCGGGACAAAGTCTGTCCCCATAGAAATGAATGGGTCCGCAATTCTGTTCCGCAAAATGCGAAACAGAATTGCGGACGTGTGACTGGGGCCTAAGGGTCCCTTATTACCGCCAGTTAGTTAGCTACTTGTTAGGTAGTTAGCGCCCAGCCCACCGCACCGCAGTCACTGATTAGTCGCTGATTAGCGTCATCGCTGTCGCTAATCAGCACTAGTACTATATAGTATCTGTAAGTGATCAAGACTGATCGCAATCAGATCTATATCAGTACATTAAGGTCACCTTAGGCTCTACAAAAAACGCAGGCCTGATCTTGGGTTGACCATGGGTTGAAAAATTTGATTTCCATTTTTTTATTTTTGTGTGATTTTGTTGTCAGCACATTCAACTATGTAAAGAACAAAGTATTTCAGAAGAATATTTAATTAATTCAGATCTAGGATGTGTTATTTTTGTGTTCCCTTTATTTTTTTGAGCAGTGTATATACGCAGGTCACTTTTGCTGTTAACTGCCTCATTTAGTGGCCTATTTCAATACAATACGATAAATATTTGCGCAGGTCACTTCTGTTGTTATTTGTGCTAAAAGCGTGTATTGCCATATTTCTAGAGAAAAAGAGGAAAATAGACTTAGTTAATATTTGCGCTAAAAGCATTTTGTGTCATATTTCACTACAATACGAGAAAAATAGACGCAGTTCACATTTGGTGTTATTTGCGCTAATAGCGCTTCTTGTCATATTTCACTACAATCCGAGAAAAATACATGCAGTTCACATTTGGTGTTATTTGCGCTAAAAGCATTTATTGCCATGTTTCTATAGAAAAATAGACTTAGTTCATATTTGGTGTTATTTGAGCTAAAAGCGTTTCTTGTCCTATTTCACTACAATACGAGAAAAATTGATGCAGTTCACATTTGGTGCTATTTGCGCTAAAAGCGTTTATTGTCATTTTTCTAGAGAAAAATATTAGCAGTTCACTTTTTATGTTATTTACCTTGGATATAAAAAGTCTACACAATCATGATAAATAATTTCAGAACTTTTTTCACCTTTAACCACTTGCCGCACACGTAACGCCGATAGGCGTCCGGGCGGCGGCTCTCTCAGGATCGCGAAGTAAACAAGTTGAACTACAGACTGCCAGCGCTGATCATTCGCTGGCAGGCTGTAGATGCGATTTTTTTAACATCAGAAAGGTATATTAGACGCTGTTTTGGTAACAGCATCTGATATACCTGCTACCTGGTCCTCTGGTGGTCCCTTTTGCTTGGATCGAACACCAGAGGACACAGGCAGCTCTGTAAGTAGCACCAAGCACCACACTACACTACACCCCCCCCTGTCACTTATTAACCCCTTATTAACCCCTGATCACCCCATATAGACTCCCTGATCACCCCCCTGTCATTGATCACCCCCCTGTAAGGCTCCATTCAGGCGTCCGTATGTGTTTTGCGGATCCGCGGATCCACGGATCCGTGGATCCGCAAAACACGGACACCGGCAATGTGCTTTCCGCATTTTGCAGATCCGCACATTGCCAGAACTATACAGAAAATGCCTTTTCTTATCCGCAATTGCGGACAAGAATAGGACATGTTCTATATTTTTGCGGAACGGAAGTGCGGACCCAGAAGTGCAGATCCGCAATTCCGGATCCGAGCGGGACAAAGTCTGTCCCCATAGAAATGAATGGGTCCGCAATTCTGTTCCGCAAAATGCGAAACAGAATTGCGGACGTGTAACTGGGGCCTAAGGGTCCCTTATTACCGCCAGTTAGTTAGCTACTTGTTAGGTAGTTAGCGCCCAGCCCACCGCACCGCAGTCACTGATTAGTCGCTGATTAGCGTCATCGCTGTCGCTAATCAGCACTAGTACTATATAGTATCTGTAAGTGATCAAGACTGATCGCAATCAGATCTATATCAGTACATTAAGGTCACCTTAGGCTCTACAAAAAACGCAGGCCTGATCTTGTGCGCACACTTGCGTTCAGTCCGCCCCACCGCAGTGACAGAATTTTTTTTTCTGATCACTGCAAAAACACTGTAAAATCGCTGCGGCGCTATAAAGATCACTTTTGAGCTTTTTGGATCTTTATTAGCGATCGCAGCTTCTTCTTTTTTTGCACATTTTTTGGCAGAGATTCTTTCATCCAAATTGATCGATGCGAATGAAGAAATCTGTGCCGTTAATTTTTTCTTTCAGCCCAAAGGCAAACTGCGGATCCACAAAAAACAGAAGGCGCCCGTGTTGACTTCCGCAATTTGCGGAACGGGCACCTGCAATATAAATGCCTATTCTTGTCCGCAAAGCGCGGACAAGAATAGGACATGTTATATTTTTTTAGCGGGGCCGCGGAACGGAGCCACGGATGCGTACAGCACACGGAGTGTGTGAGAAATATCTCTGTAAATGACAACTTTTTCAATTTTTTTACAGAGATATTTCTCTCACCCAGCATGGGTATATGTACAAATACACCCCAAAACACATTGCCCTACTTCTTCTGAGTACAGCGATGCCACATGTGTGACACTTTTTTGCAGCCTAGGTGCGTAAAGGGGCCGAAAGTCCAACGAGTACCTTTAGGCTTTACAGGGTTGCTCACAATTTAGCCCCGCCCAAAATGCCAGAACAGTAAACACACCCCACAAATGACCCCATTTTGGAAAGTAGACACCCCAAGGTATTCACTGAGGGGCATAGTGAGTCCGTGGAAGATTTTTATTTTTTTTGCCAGAAGTTAGCCAGAAGTTCCTCAGAAAGTGTCATTTTCCGCTAACTTGTGAAAAAAAATTTAATCATACATAAACTCACCATGCCCCTCCGCGAATACTTTGGGGTGTCTTCTTTCTAAAATGGGGTCATTTGGGGGGTATTTATACTATCCTGGCATTCTAGCACCTCAAGAAACATGACAGGTGCTCAGAAAGTCAGAGCTGCTTCAAAATGCGGAAATTCACATTTTTGTACCATAGTTTGTAAACGCTATAACTTTTGCGCAAACCAATAAATATACACTTATTGGATTTTTTTTTTTATCAAAGACATGTAGCACAATAAATTCTGACACAAACTTGTATAGAAATATAATTTTATTTTACCAGAAAAAGTTAAAAATACACTTTTTTTGAGAAAATTGCGGTCTATTTTGATTAATATCAGAAAAACGAAAAATGTCAGCAGCAATCAAATACCACCAAAAGAAAGCTGTATTTGTGAGAAGAAAAGAAGGTAAAATTAATTTGGGTGCCAAGTTGCATGACTGAGCAATAAACCGTTAAAGTTGTGAAGTGCCGATTTGTAAAAAAAAGGGCCTGGTCACTAGGGGGGTATAAACCTGTGGTCCTTAAGTGGTTAATGTGACCTATAAACTGTACAACTCAATTGAAAAACAAACTGAAATATTTTCGGTTGAGGGAAGATAACAAAAAACATAAAAATAAAATAATATGGTTGCATAAGTGTGCACACCCTCTTATAACTGGGGATGTAGCTGTGTTCAGAATTAAGCAATCACATTCAAAATCATGTGAAATAGGAGTCAGCATACACCTGCCATCATTTAAAGTATCTATGATTAACCCCAAATAAAGTTCAGCTGCTCTAGTTGGTCTTTCCTGAAATTTTCTTAGTCACATCCCAGAGCAAAAGCCATGGTCCACAGAGAGCTTCCAAAGCATCAGAGGGATCTCATTGTTAAAAGGTATCCGTCAGGAGAAGGGTACAAAAGAATTTCCAAGGCATTAGATATAACATGGAACACAGTGAAGACAGTCATCATCAAGTGGAGAAAATATGGCACAACAGTGACATTACCAAGAACTGGACGTCCCTCCAAAATTGATGAAAAGACAAGAAGAAAACTGGTCTGGGAGGCTACCAAGAGGTCTACAGCAACATTAAAGGAGCTGCAAGAATATCTGGCAAGTACTGGCTGTGTGGTACATGTGACAACAATCTCCCGTATTCTTCATGTCTGGGCTATGTGGTAGAGTGGCAAGACGAAAGCCTTTTCTTACGAAGAAAAACATCCAAGCCAGGCTACATTTTGCAAAAACACATCTGAAGTCTCCCAAAAGCATGTGGGAAAAGTTGTTATGGTCTGATGAAACCAAGGTTAAAGGGATTCTGTCATGAGATTTGAGGCCTATAACCTAAACATATGGCCAGGTCCCTACTAATACCCTAAATCCGAAACTGACCTTAATAAATGTGCCCGTGGCTCTATTAGCATATAAAACAGGTTTTTATAACCTGTCACTCACGTACCAAATGTGTCCAAGGGGACGTCTCATCATGCAGGGTACCCGGCTGCAGCCATCCCGGTCTGGTGCCCAGCGCCGCCTTCCGACTAGAAATCGCAGCCCTCCGTTTCAATAGAGCCGTCTACCTCATCTCATCGCTGCCTCCCTCACCTCAGCGCCGCCTCCGAAATCGTCCGCTCTCCCCAGCCAGATCCCGCGTGTGCGCACTAGGTATAACCTGATGCGCCCGTGCGGACTCCTGGCAGCGGCCTCGTTGAGCGAAGTGCGCATGCGCCGGCCGGCGTACTTCGCTCAAACCTGCCTTGACCGCCCTATTGCAGCCATCCTCTCACAGCCGCACGGGATCTGGCTGAGGGAGCGGACGATTTCGGAGGCAGTGCTGAGGTGAGGGAGGCGGCGCTGAGGTGAGGAAGGCGGCTCTTTAGAAAGGGAGGGCGGCGATTTCTAGTGGGAAGGCGGCGTTGGGCACCAGACGGGGATTGCTGCAGCCGGACACCCTGCATGATGAGACATCCACTTGGACACATTTGGTACGTGAGTGACAGGTTATAAAAACCTTTTATATGCTAATAGAGCCACAGGCACATTTAATAAGGTCAGTTTCGGATTCAGGGTATTAGTAGGGACCTGGCCATATGTTTAGGTTATAGGCCTCAAATCTCATGACAGAATCCCTTTAAACTTTTTGGCCATAGTTCCAAAAGATATGTTTGGCGCAAAAACAACACTGCACATCACCAAAAGAACACCATACCCACAGTGAAGCATGGTGGTGGCAGCATCATGCCAAGGGGCTGTTTTTCTTCAGCTCGAACTGGGGCCTTAGTTAAGCTAGAGGAAATTATGAACAGTTCCAAATACCAGTCAATATTGGCACAAAACCTTCAGGCTTCTGCTAGAAAACTGAACATGAAGAGGAACGACCCAAAGCATACATCCAAATCAACAAAGGAATGGCTTCACCAGAAGATTAAAGTTTTAGAATGGCCCAGCTAGAGCCCAGACCTGAATCCGATTAAAAATCTGTGGGGTGATCTGAAGAGGACTGTGCAAAGTAGATGCCCTCGCAATCTGATAGATTTGCAGTGTTTTTACAAAGATGTCAAAATATGGCATGCTGATAGACTCATACCCCAAAAGACTGAGTGCTGGAATAAAATCAAAAGGTGCTTCAACAAAGTATTAGTTTAAGGGTGTGCACACTTATGCAACCATATTATTTTATATTTTTTCTTACCTCTACCTAAAAGATTTCAGTTTGTTTTTCAATTGAGTTGTACAGTTTATAGGTCACATTAAAGGTGGAAAAAGTTAAGAAATTATTTATCTTTATCTCATTTACTTCACAGAAACCTGACATTTTAATATCCACTGTACAATTGTTTAGTGGCCTATTTTAGTCCAATACAAGAAATATATACGCAGTTCACTTTTGCTGTTATTTACGCTGAAATTGTTTTGTTGCCAATTTCAAATCCTTTAGTTGCCTATCTCAGTAAAAAAAGAAAAATATATTTGGCGCTTTTAGGGGTGTTTTATGTTGCTTTTAATTTATTTAGTTCAGCTAAAAGTATGTCAGACAGAGAAGTGCCAGGCCCTGCACAGGGGAGTGTCAGAGGCGTAAATGATTCTGGCACAGACACAGGTCGCAGCAGAGTAAGGGGGAGTGGCAGCAGGGGTTTCTTCCCTAGGCTTTAGGTCCACATGTCAGCTAGCGGTTGTGTCTTGACCAGCAACCCAGCGGTTCTTGATTGGTTGACTGGATCTTCGACTTCGTTGCAAGTGACAGCAGCACCAGCAGCCTGAGTCTAGAGTCACTGATGAGCAGGTTTCTTCACCTGCATAGTGAAGAAACTACTCACCAGCAGCAGCAGGTAGACCTGGAGCAGGACCTGAACCAGCAGGTGATGGCATACTTTGACAGCACCCTGCCAGCCGTCATAGAAGATCCGCTGGACTACTGGGCAGCCAAACTGGATTTGTGGCTGCAACTGGCCAAGTTTGCCCTGGAAAAGCTGTCATGCCTGGCCAGTAGTGGGGCATCAGAGCGGATGTTTAGTCCATAGTTAGTCCATAGTTACCCCAAGAAGAACTCGCCTGTCCACCCAAAATGTGTAGAGACATACATACTTTTGTCAAGATGAATCAGGCGTGGATCAGCCAGGATTTCCACCCACCAATGCCTGATGCATCAGATTAGATTATCCATCTCCACACTATGTCACCATGCCACTCTGTGGCCTCCTGATAATGCCATCTCCACACTATGTCACCGTGCCACTTTGTAGCCTCCTGATGCTGCCATGTCCACACTATGTCACCTTGCCACACTGTGGTATCATGCTGCTGTTGCTGCTATCTCCACACTTTGTCACCTTGCCACTCTGTGGTATCATGCTGCTGCTGTTGCTGCCATCTCCACACTATGTCACCGTGCCACTTTGTGGCCTCCTGATGCTGCCATGTCCACACTATGTCACCTTGTCACTCTGTGGTATCATGCTGCTGCTGTTGCTGCCATCTCCACACTATATTAACGTGCCACTTTGTGGCCTCCTGATGCTGTAATCTCCACACTATGTCACCGTGCCACTCTGTGGCCTAATCATACTGCTGCTGTCACCTCCACACTTTGTCATTGTCCCACTCTGTAGCCTCCTGATGCTGCTGCCACATCCAGACACTGTCATTGTGCCACTTGGTGGTCTCCTCATGCTGCTTCCACCTCACCACTATGTCATAGGGCCACTCTGTGGACCTCATGCTGTTGCCACCCTCCCCACTCTATGACAGGGTTGCTATTGTCCTTGTTTGGGCTTCTCGAAATTACCATTTATTTGACCTTTCTTCTGATCGGTCAGAAGGAAGGAAAAATGAGACGCACAGCGGATCCTGTCTGTGTAGCATCTGTAAGGCCTGTATGGTCGCATCAGAATTGGATTATGATTTGGTAGCCAAAAGCAGGAGTGGGTACAAAACACAGACATGCCAATATTACCTTCACGTGTCATCTCTGTTTTAGATCCACTCCTGGTTTTTTGTAATTATTAGGGATGAGCGAACCCGAACTGTATAGTTCAGGTTCGTACCGAATTTTAAGGTGTCCGTGACACGGACCCGAACCCGAACATTTTCGTAAAAGTCCGGGTTCAGTGTTCGGCGCTTTCTTGGCGCTTTTTGAAAGGCTGCAAAGCAGCCAATCAACAAGCGTCATACTACTTGCCCCAAGAGGCCATCACAGCCTTGCCTACTATTGGCATGGCTGTGATTGGCCAGTGCAGCATGTGACCCAGCCTCTATATAAGCTTGGGTCACGTAGCGCTGCACGTCACTCTGCTGATTCAAGCATAGGGAGAGGTTGCTGCTGCGACGTTAGGGCGAGATTAGGCAGATTAACTCCTCCAAAAGACTTCATTCTGTGATCGATCTCCAGCTGTGGATCATTGAAGTGCTAATATCGACTTGCTCACTTTTTTTAGGCTGCCCAGAGCGTTTTTATATTACTTTTTTCTGGGGTGATCGGCGGCCATTTTGTGGCTTGTGGTGCGCCAGCACAAGCTACCACCAAGTGCTTTTAACCATCAATAGTGTGGTTATTTTTTGCTATATCCTACATCAGCTGCAGGCTGAGCCTGTGTCACCGAAGTGCATTTAACCATCAACAGTCTGGTTATTTTTTGGCCATATACTACATCAGGTGCAGGCTGAGCCTGTGTCACCCAAGTGCATTTAACCATCAACAGTGTGGTTATTTTTTGGCCATATACTACATCAGGTGCAGGCTGAGCCTGTGTCACCAAAGTGCATTTAACCATCAACAGTGTGGTTAATTTTTGGCCATATACTACATCAGGTGCAGGCTGAGCCTGTGCCACCCAAGTGCATTTAACCATCAACAGTGTGGTTAATTTTTGGCCATATACTACATCAGGTGCAGGCTGAGCCTGTGTCACCCAAGTGCATTTAACCATCAATAGTGTGGTTATTTTTTGGCCATATACTACATCAGGGGCAAGTTGAGCCTGTCACCCAGCGCCTAAAAAATAGACCTGACATTTCTATTCAACCAAATCTGTACTGTTTCAGCTGGTCAAGTTATTTGTAGTGACCGTAAAAGCACAGTTTTTGTTCTGGGTTGAAAAACTATTCCCAAATTTGCCATTCTCAAAATAAGTAGTTTATGCTATATCAGGCCTACTTGAAATCTATCCCAAAAAGGATATCTTAGATTCAAGGTGCTGATAGTGTCATTCAGAAAAACTTAACACACACACGCTACCGTGCAGATACAAGTCTAATTCTGTGATTAAACGTATACCTGTCACACAGCGCAAAAAAAAATAGGCCTCACATTTCTATTCAACCAAATCTGTACTGTTTTAGCTGGTCAAGTTATTTGTAGTGACCGTAAAAGCACAGTTTTTGTTCTGGGTTGAAAAACTATTCCCAAATTTGACATTCTCAAAATAAGTAGTTTATGCTATATCAGGCCTACTTGAAATCTATCCCAAAAAGGATATCTTAGATTCAAGGTGCTGATAGTGTCATTCAGAAAAACTTAACACACACGCTACCGTGCAGATACAAGTCTAATTCTGTGATTAAACGTATACCTGTCACACAGCGCAAAAAAAAATAGGCCTCACATTTCTATTCAACCAAATCTGTACTGTTTTAGCTGGTCAAGTTATTTGTAGTGACCGTAAAAGCACAGTTTTTGTTCTGGGTTGAAAAACTATTCCCAAATTTGACATTCTCAAAATAAGTAGTTTATGCTATATCAGGCCTACTTGAAATCTATCCCAAAAAGGATATCTTAGATTCAAGGTGCTGATAGTGTCATTCAGAAAAACTTAACACACACACGCTACCGTGCAGATACAAGTCTAATTCTGTGATTAAACGTATACCTGTCACACAGCGCAAAAAAAAATAGGCCTCACATTTCTATTCAACCAAATCTGTACTGTTTTAGCTGGTCAAGTTATTTGTAGTGACCGTAAAAGCACAGTTTTTGTTCTGGGTTGAAAAACTATTCCCAAATTTGACATTCTCAAAATAAGTAGTTTATGCTATATCAGGCCTACTTGAAATCTATCCCAAAAAGGATATCTTAGATTCAAGGTGCTGATAGTGTCATTCAGAAAAACTTAACACACACGCTACCGTGCAGATACAAGTCTAATTCTATGATTAAACGTATACCTGTCACACAGCGCAAAAAAAAACAGGCCTCACATTTCTATTCAACCAAATCTGTACTGTTTTAGCTGGTCAAATTATTTGTAGTTACCGTAAAAGCACAGTTTTTGTTCTGGGTTGAAAAACTATTCCCAAATTTGCCATTCTCAAAATTGTGGTGAACGGGAACAATGAGGAAAGCATCTAATAAGGGACGCGGACGCGGACGTGGACATGGTCGTGGTGGTGTTAGTGGACCCTCTGGTGCTGGGAGAGGATGTGGCCGTTCTGCCACAGCCACACGTCCTAGTGAACCAACTACCTCAGGTCCCAGTAGCCAGCAGAATTTACAGCGATATTTGGTGGGGCCCAATGCCGTTCTAAGGATGGTAAGGCCTGAGCAGGTACAGGCATTAGTCAATTGGGTGGCCGACAGTGGATCCAGCACGTTCACATTATCTCCCACCCAGTCTTCTGCAGAAAGCGCACAGATGGCGCATGAAAACCAAGCCCATCGGTCTGTCACATCTCCCCCATGCATATCAGGGAAACTGTCTGAGCCTCAAGTTATGCAGCAGTCTCTTATGCTGTTTGAAGACTCTGCTGCCAGGGTTTACCAAGGGCATCCACCTAGCCCTTCCCCAGGGGTGGAAGAGATAGAATGCACTAACGCACATCCACTTATGTTTCCTGATGATGAGGACATGGGAATACCACCTCAGCACGTCTCTGATGATGACGATACACAGGTGCCAACTGCTGCGTCTTTCTGCAGTGTGCAGACTGAACAGGAGGTCAGGGATCAAGAATGGGTGGAAGACGATGCAGGGGACGATGAGGTCCTAGACCCCACATGGAATGAAGGTCGTGCCACTGACTTTCACAGTTTGGAGGAAGAGGCAGTGGTGAGACCGAGCCAACAGCGTAGCAAAAGAGGGAGCAGTGGGCAAAAGCAGAACACCCGCCGCCAAGAGACTCCGCCTGCTACTGACCGCCGCCATCTGGGACCGAGCACCCCAAAGGCAGCTTCAAGGAGTTCCCTGGCATGGCACTTCTTCAAACAATGTGCTAACGACAAGACCCGAGTGGTTTGAACGCTGTGCCATCAGAGCCTGAAGCGAGGCATTAACGTTCTGAACCTTAGCACAACCTGCATGATCAGGCACCTGCATGCAAAGCCTGAACTGCAGTGGAGTAAACACCTTAAAAGCAAGGAACTCACTCAGGCTCCCCCTGCTACCTCTTCTGCTGCTGCCGCCTCGGCCTCTTCTGCTGCTGCTGCCGCCGCCTCGGCCTCTTCCTCCGCCTCTGGAGGAACGTTGGCACCTGCCGCCCAGCAAACATGGGATGTACCACCAACACCACCACCTGCGTCACCAAGCATCTCAACCATGTCAGACGGCAGCGTTCAGCTCTCCATCTCACAAATATTTGAGAGAAAGCGTAAATTCCCACCTAGCCACCCTCGATCCCTGGCCCTGAATGCCAGCATTTCTAAACTACTGGCCTATGAAATGCTGTCATTTAGGCTGGTGGACACACACAGCTTCAAACAGCTCATGTCGCTTGCTGTCCCACAGTATGTTGTTCCCAGCCGCCACTACTTCTCCAAGAGAGCCGTGCCTTCCCTGCACAAACAAGTGTCCGATAAAATCAAGTGTGCACTGCGCAACGCCATCTGTGGCAAGGTCCACCTAACCACAGATACGTGGACCAGTAAGCACGGCCAGGGACGCTATATCTCCCTAACTGCACACTGGGTAAATGTAGTGGCGGCTGGGCCCCAGGCGGAGAGCTGTTTGGCGCACGTCCTTCCGCCGCCAAGGATCGCAGGGCAACATTCTTTGCCTCCTGTCTCCTCCTCCTCCTACTCAGCTTCCTCCTCCTCTTCTTCCCCCTGCTCATCCAGTCAGCCACACACCTTCACCACCGACTTCAGCACAGCCCGGGGTAAACGTCAGCAGGCCGTTCTGAAACTCATATGTTTGGGGGACAGGCCCCACACCGCACAGGAGTTGTGGGGGGGTATAGAACAACAGACCGACGAGTGGTTGCTGCCGGTGAGCCTCAAGCCCGGCCTGGTGGTGTGCGATAATGGGCAAAATCTCGTTGCAGCTCTGGGACTAGCCGGTTTGACGCACATCCCTTGCCTGGCGCATGTGCTGAATTTGGTGGTGCAGAAGTTCATTTGCAACTACCCCGACATGTCAGAGCTGCTGCATAAAGTGCGGGCCGTCTGTTCGCGCTTCCGGCGTTCACACCCTGCCGCTGCTCGCCTGTCTGCGCTACAGTGTAACTTCGGCCTTCCCGCTCACCGCCTCATATGCGACGTGCCCACCAGGTGGAACTCCACCTTGCATATGCTGGACAGACTGTGCGAGCAGCAGCAGGCCATAGTGGAGTTTCAGCTGCAGCACGCACGGGTCAGTCGCACTGCGGATCAGACCCACTTCACCACCAATGACTGGGCCTCCATGCGAGACCTGTGTGCCCTGTTGCGCTGTTTCGAGTACTCCACCAACATGGCCAGTGGCGATGACGCCGTTATCAGCGTTACAATACCACTTCTATGTCTCCTTGAGAAAACACTTAGGGCGATGATGGAAGAGGAGGTGGCCCAGGAGGAAGAGGAGGAAGAGGGGTCATTTTTAGCACTTTCAGGCCAGTCTCTTAGAAGTGACTCAGAGGGAGGTTTTTTGCAACACCAGAGGCCAGGTACAAATGTGGCCAGACAGGGCCCACTACTGGAGGATGAGGAGGAGGTGGAGGAGGATGAGGATGAAGCATGTTCACAGCGGGGTGGCACCCAAAGCAGCTCGGGCCCATCACTGGTGCGTGGCTGGGGGGAAACACAGGACGATGACGATACGCCACAGAGGACAGCTTGTCCTTACCTCTGGGCAGCCTGGCACACATGAGCGACTACATGCTGCAGTGCCTGCGCAACGACAGCAGAGTTGCCCACATTTTAACGTGTGCGGACTACTGGGTTGCCACCCTGCTGGATCCCCGGTACAAAGACAATGTGCCCACCTTACTTCCTACACTGGAGCGTGATAGAAAGATGCGCGAGTACAAGCGCACATTGGTAGACGCGCTACTGAGAGCATTCCCAAATGTCACAGGGGAACCAGTGGAAGCCCAAGGCGAAGGCAGAGGAGAAGCAAGAGGTCGCCAACGCAGCTGTGTCACGGCCAGCTCCTCTGAGGGCAGGGTTAGCATGGCAGAGATGTGGAAAAGTTTTGTCACCACGCCACAGCTAACTGCACCACCACCTGATACGGAACGTGTTAGCAGGAGGCAACATTTCACTAACATGGTGGAACAGTACCTGTGCACACCCATCCATGTACTGACTGATGGTACGGCCCCATTCAACTTCTGGGTCTCCAAATTGTCCACGTGGCCAGAGCTAGCCTTTTATGCCTTGGAGGTGCTGGCCTGCCCGGCGGCCAGCGTTTTGTCTGAACGTGTATTCAGCACGGCAGGGGGCGTCATTACAGACAAACGCAGCCGCCTGTCTACAGCCAATGTGGACAAGCTGACGTTCATAAAAATGAACCAGGCATGGATCCCACAGGACCTGTCCATCCCTTGTGCAGATTAGATATTAACTACCTCCCCTTAACAATATATTATTCTACTCCAGGGCACTTCCTCATTCAATACTATTTTTATTTTCATTTTACCATTATATTGCGGGGCAACCCAAAGTTGAATGAACCTCTCCTCTGTCTGGGTGCCGGGGCCTAAATGTGTGACAGTGGCCTGTTCCAGTGGTGGTTGACGTGAAGCCTGATTCTCTGCTATGACATGAAGACTGATTCTGCGCTGACATAAGGCCAGATTCTCTGTTACGGGACCTCTCTCCTCTGTCTGGGTGCCGGGGCCTAAATGTGTGACAGTGGCCTGTTCCAGTGGTGGGTGACGTGAAGCCTGATTCTCTGCTATGACATGAAGACAGATTCTGTGCTGACATCAGGCCAGATTCTCTGTTACGGGACCTCTCTCCTATGTCTGGGTGCCGGGGCCTAAATATGTGACAGTGGCCTGTTCCAGTGGTGGGTGACGTGAAGCCTGATTCTCTGCTATGACATGAAGACAGATTCTGTGCTGACATAAGGCCAGATTCTCTGTTACGGGACCTCTCTCCTCTGCCTGGGTGCCTGGGCCTAAATGTGTGACAGTGGCCTGTTCCAGTGGTGGGTGACGTGATGCCTAATTCTCTGCTATGACATGAAGACTGATTCTGCTCTGACATAAGGCCAGATTCTCTGTTACGGGACCTCTCTCCTCTGCCTGGGTGCCGGGGCCTAAATGTGTGACAGTGGCCTGTTCCAGTGGTGGGTGACGTGAAGCCTGATTTTCTGCTATGACATGAAGACTGATTCTGCGCTGACATAAGGCCAGATTCTCTGTTACGGGACCTCTCTCCTCTGCCTGGGTGCCTGGGCCTAAATATGTGACAGTGGCCTGTTCCAGTGGTGGGTGACGTGAAGCCTGATTCTCTGCTATGACATGAAGACAGATTCTGTGCTGACATAAGGCCAGATTCTCTGTTACGGGACCTCTCTCCTCTGTCTGGGTGCCGGGGCCTAAATATGTGACAGTGGCCTGTTCCAGTGGTGGGTGACGTGAAGCCTGATTCTCTGCTATGACATGAAGACAGATTTTGTGCTGACATAAGGCCAGATTCTCTGTTACGGGACCTCTCTCCTCTGCCTGGGTGCCTGGGCCTAAATGTGTGACAGTGGCCTGTTCCAGTGGTGGGTGACGTGATGCCTGATTCTCTGCTATGACATGAAGACTGATTCTGTGCTGACATAAGGCCAGATTCTCTGTTACGGGACCTCTCTCCTCTGCCTGGGTGCCAGGGCCTAAATGTGTGACAGTGGCCTGTTCCAGTGGTGGGTGACGTGAAGCCTGATTCTCTGCTATGACATGAAGACTGATTCTGTGCTGACATAAGGCCAGATTCTCTGTTACGGGACCTCTCTCCTCTGCCTGGGTGCCTGGGCCTAAATATGTGACAGTGGCCTGTTCCAGTGGTGGGTGACGTGAAGCCTGATTCTCTGCTATGACATGAAGACAGATTCTGTGCAGACATAAGGCCAGATTCTCTGTTATGGGACCTCTCTCCTCTGTCTGGGTGCCTGGGCCTAAATGTGTGACAGTGGCCTGTTCCAGTGGTGGGTGATGTGAAGCCTAATTCTCTGCTATGACATGAAGACTGATTCTGCGCTGATATGAAGCCAGATTCTCTGCTATGGCATGAAGAGACTGATTCTCTGCTGACATGAAGCCAGATTCTTTGCTTTGGCATGAAGAGACTGATTCTCTGCTGATGTGAAGCCAGATTCTCTGCTATGGGACCTCTGTCCAATTGATATTGGTTAATTTTTATTTTTTTAATTTTTATTTTAATTCATTTCCCTATCCACATTTGTTTGCAGGGGATTTACCTACATGTTGCTGCCTTTTGCAGCCCTCTAGCTCTTTCCTGGGCTGTTTTACAGCCTTTTTAGTGCCAAAAGTTCGGGTCCCCATTGACTTCAATGGAGTTCGGGTTCCGGACGAAGTTCGGGTCGGGTTCGGATCCCGAACCCGAACATTTCCGGGAAGTTCGGCCGAACTTCTCGAACCCGAACATCCAGGTGTTCGCTCAACTCTATACACAAGCCTAAATGGCAACATTTTGAGGGCCAGTAATTTGGAAAGTTGCGCATTTAGTGCTATGGCCTGTGGGTGGGTGGGTATTTGCGCTTGTTTTCAAATGACTGTGTTATGGACATTTGGACGCTGCGCTGGGACAGGGAAGTGGATGTTGTTGCTGATGGTTCATGCGAAGGTCCAGGTGCAGGTCGATGGGCATCGACTTCGACAGGGGTTTGGCCAGCAGTGTGTAACTCAGGGGAAGAGGAGGCAGTGGTGTGACCCGCAGACCCAGATTGTGGACACAGGCGTTCGGCCCACTTATTAGGGTGCTTGGATGCGGTGGATCATGTGCGGGCACGTTTGGTGTGGGCCGACTTCTCCCTTTTGCAACCCCACTGCCTCTCCCAGCCTGTTGCGGTGCTGCAGATTCCTCCCCCTCTGTACTGCTGTCCTCGCTCGGCTTTTCACCTTCCCATGTTGGGTCAGTGACCTCATCGTCCACCACCTACTCTTCCACTTTCTCACTCTGCTCATCCTCCTGACTTGACCTAACCACAACCTCAGTGATTGACAACTGTGTCTCATCATCATCCACCTCAGGAACGAATGATTGCCGTTCACCACTGTCATCTTCTTGAGACTGTGAAGGCTCTAGAGGTTGGAAATCAGGGCAAAATATCTCAGGTCCCTCTTCAAGTGTGCTGGGCGCGAGGGCCAAATGTAATAGTGGCGCTGGAAAGAGCTCCTCGGAATATCCAAGTGTGGGATCACTCGTTTGGCAAGCCTCTCTATGGTGGGAGGAAGGATGATCAGAGTTAGGATTCGGTTGACCAGATTCTTGGCTACAGAGACTGGACTTGGTGGAAGAGAGGGTGGTGCTTAACCGAGAAGCATTATCTTCAGCAATCCAACCGACCAACTGTTTGCACTGGTCCGACTTGGACAGTGATGTCCTGCGCCGCCCAACTAAGTTGGACATAAAGCTGGGTACAGTGGATGTTTTTTTTTTTATCTGGTGCACTGGCAGCAGGCACAGTTTCATTGCGCCCAGAGCCATGGCCTCTGCATGCACCATCAGCATCACGCCCACTTCCTCGTCCCTTAGTGCTCACCTTCTTCATATTAATGGTTTTGTCACTAGATGTGGCGCACATTGTTTTACTGTCTGCTAAAGACACAGTTTTCGGATGCAGGACAGTATATGTCACAGAAACCCACAGAATATGGACTCTATAATAAGCCCAGATTATTGGAATTTGCAATACAGACAGTTTTCAGATGCAGGACAGTATATGTCACAGAAACTCACAGAATATGGACACTATATTAGGCCCAGATTATTGGAATCTGCAATACTGACACCGTTTTCTGATGTAGTACAGTATTGGTTACAGAACACCACAGAATATGGACACTATATTAGGCCCAGATTATTAGAATTTGCAATACAGACACTGTTTACTGATGTACTACAGTATTGGTTACAGAACACCACAGATTATGGACACTATATTAGGCCCAGATTATTGGAATTTGCAATACAGACACTGTTTTCTGATGTAGTACAGTATTGGTTACAGAACACCACAGATTATGGACACTATATTAGGCCCAGATTATTGGAATCTGCAATACAGACACTGTTTTCTGATGTAGTACAGTATTGGTTACAGAACACCACAGATTATGGACACTATATTAGGCCCAGATTATTGGAATTTTCAATACAGACACTTTTTTCTGATGTAGTACAGTATTGGTTACAGAACACCACAGATTATGGACACTATATTAGGCCCAGATTATTGAAGTTTGCAATACAGACACTGTTTACTGACGTACTACAGTATTGGTTACAGAACACCACAGATTATGGACACTATATTAGGCCCAGATTATTGGAATTTTCAATACAGACACTGTTTTCTGATGTAGTACAGTATTGATTACAGAACACCACAGAATATGGACATTATATTAGGCCCAGAATTTTGGAATTTGCAATACAGACACTGTTTTCATGATGTAGTACAGTATTGGCTACAGAACACCACAGATTATGGACACTATATTTGGCCCAGATTATTGGAGATTGCAATACAGACACTGTTTTCTGATGTACTACAATATTGGTTACAGAACAGCACAGATTATGGACACTATATTAGGCCCAGATTATTGGAATTTGTAATACAGACACTGTTTGCAGATAGGTATAAAATAATAATAATTGCTGCTGTCAAACACACACAGTAGTCCTTAAAAGGACTTTTGGGTCCTGGAAAAGCTTTCTCAGAATAAAAAATGTGAAATTCGCTCCCAACTCTGTCTTTCCCTTCCTATGCTCTGCTCTCCCTGTCTACTGTGATGCCAGCAGCCAACATGGCTACTGGCATTATAGTGAGGGCAGTACTTACCTGCACCTATATTGGCTGCTTAAAACCCGCGAATAGCGATGCTCGAGCCAAACAGATATTCGGCCAAGCATGCTTGCTCGTCACTATTAACCACTGATCGGCCTGTGACCCCAGAGCTGAAAGCAGGACCAGTGTGGCTCTTGGCTTCCAAGCACAACAGCCGCAGCACAGCATGGCAATGTCTCACCTAGCACGTCAAATAGGTTCTGTGGAGCTTGGGGGGTGCAGCGGAAGAGGCGGTAGTAGTGGAAAAGGAGGAGTCAGACGAGGAGGAGAGGGGAGGATGGAGTAGGAGAATGAGGAGAAGAAGAGGCAGGCCTGCATGCAATCTGTGGCAGTAACACCAAATCAACACAGTTGCCATGGGTTACATGCTTGATGGCCGTCAGAAGGTTCACCCAGTGGGCAGTAAAAGTTATGTACCTTCCCTGCCCGTGTTTGCTAGACCACGTGTCTGTGATTAGATGTATCTTGGCACCGACACTAGGTGCCAGAGATGTGCCAGAGATATATTTACTTGCCGCTGAACGTGGCCATATAGTTCAGGGATGCCCTTCTGGGAGAAAAATTTCCTTCCGGGGACCTTCCATTCCAGTGTGCCAATGACCACAAATTTTCTAAAGTCCTCCGAGTCATCCAATTTATATGGCAATAGTTGGCGGGCTAACAGTTCCGACAAGCCAGCGGTCAGCCATTGGCCATTATCCGTCGTCATCATTTTTTTACGCTCATACATTTGGGCCACGGAAGCCTGCCTTGTGCAAGATAAATGCGACGACGGCACGGTGGAAGGTGGAGAGGAGGACAAATGAGAGGAGAGAGAAGGAGAAGAGTCAGGGCATGGAGCGCCGGGAGTATAGCTTTGTGCGTTATGATGGCATTGCTCCCACTGGGCTCGGTGATGGGAGGCCAGGTGCATTCTTTAGGCGGTCATCCCTAGATGAATGTTGGGCCTACCGGGACTTATGCGTTGACAGCACAGGCTGCAGATGGCAACACTATTTTCAGCAGCTAACACGTTAAAAAAAGCCCACACTGCGGAGCCATGTGCCGGCGTCCTGGGAGTGCAAGATCTGACCGTGCATGGTGGATGGCTCACTTCAGATACATTTGCAGTCTGCTTTTTGCCTCCTGTGCACTGGAAGTTCTGCCTGCTTCTCCTCCTCCCTATCTGCTGCTCCGTCTCTCTCTCTGAACTCACCTCCTCTTCCTCTCTTGTGGGCACCCACGTGACGTCCATCGACACGTCATCATCGTCGCATTCACCACCACTGACATTAGAGATCTCGGAGTAGGCAGCAACAGCAGGGACCACCCTCTTGGGCTGATATGGGTACTGACGTCAGACCGCTGGGTGGCGGACGTTGCTGCCTCCTCTTCCTCATTCGAAGTCCAAGAATGGCTGTGCATCAGTAATGTCTGGGAATGGATGGGAAAATTATTCCTCTGACTCAAGTGGAGGGGCTATGGTGGTGGTGGTGGTGATGTCTTTGGGGATGCACACAGCAGAGAGTGAGGAGGGTGCAGATGCAGAGGATGAGGAGGGTGCAGAAGCGGTAGGCTGAGTGAGCCACTCAATCAACTCTGGTGCGCCCTTTGAAGTTATCGCACGCACCTTCTCCAACTTCCCACTTAGGCTCCGGCCTGGTGCAATTGCCCGACCCCTACAATCCCTGCAGAACGGTCTGCCTCTTCCTCTGCCTGTCATTTTCTAAATGACCCTCTGTCTAAGTCCGTAGAGAAGAGCAGTATTTGTGGAAGAAGGTATATCGCAGCCCTCAATCAGTATTTGGTGGAAAAAGGTATATAGCAATAGCACCCCTCAATCAGTATTTTGTGGAAGAAGGTATATGGCACCCCTCAATCAGCATTTGGCAGAAACGGGTATATACAACCCCTCAATCAGTATTTGGCGGAAGCAGGTGTATCGCAGCCCTCAATCAGTATTTGGTGGAAGAAGTTATATAGCAACAGCACCCCTCAATCAGTATTTTGTGGAAGAAGGTATATGGCACCCCTCAATCAATATTTGGCGGAAGCATGTGTATCGCAGCCCTCAATCACTATTTGGTGGAAGAAGGTATATAGCAATAGCACTCCTCCATCAGAACTTTGTGGAAGAAGGTATATGGCACTCCTCAATCAGTATTCGTCGGAAACAGGTATATAGCACCCCTCAATCAGTATTTTGCGGAAAAAGGTATATAGCACCCCTCAATCAGTATTCGGCGGAAACAGGTATATAGCACCCCTCAATCAGGATTTTGTGGAAGAAGGTATATGGCACTCCTCAATCAGTATTTGGTGGAAACAGGTATATGGCACCCTTCAATCAGTATTTTGTGAAAGCAGGTGTATCGCAGCCCTCAATCAGTATTGGTGGAAGAAGGTATATAGCACCCCTCAATCAGTATTTGGTGGAAACAGGTATATAGCACCCATCAATCAGTATTTTGTGGAAGCAGGTGTATTGCAGCCCTCAATCAGTATTTGGGGGAAGAAGGTATATAGCAATGGTACCCCTTAGAGTTGAGCGAACACCTGGATGTTCGGGTTCGAGAAGTTCGGCCGAACTTCCCGGAAATGTTCGGCTTCGGGATCCGAACTCGACCCGAACTTCGCCCTGAACCCGAACCCCATTGAAGTCAATAGGGAGCCGAACTTTTCGGCACTAAAAAGGCTGTAAAACAGCCCAGGAAAGGGCTAGAGGGCTGCAAAAGGCAGCAACATGTACAGTCGTGGCCAAAAGTTTTGAGAATGACACAAATATTAGTTTTCACAAAGTTTGCTGCTAAACTGCTTTTAGATATTTGTTTCAGTTGTTTCTGTGATGTAGTGAAATATAATTACACGCACTTCATACGTTTCAAAGGCTTTTATCGACAATTACATGACATTTATGCAAAGAGTCAGTATTTGCAGTGTTGGCCCTTCTTTGTCAGGACCTCTGCAATTCGACTGGGCATGCTCTCAATCAACTTCTGGGCCAATTCCTGACTGATAACAACCCATTCTTTCATAATCACTTTTTGGAGTTTGTCAGAATTAGTGGGTTTTTGTTTGTCCACCCGCCTCTTAAGGATTGACCACAAGTTCTCAATGGGATTAAGATCTGGGGAGTTTCCA